>NC_140235.1:38772179-38777179 GCF_949987555.1 Borostomias antarcticus
ACTCAGAGCAGAGGAGGGGGGAGGGGAGGGTGGGCCGGGGGGGGGCACAAGGTCAAAAACGGGGTCGTGGAGTGTAGAGGAAAGCCCAAGGAGGAGAAAAGGAGCAGAGGAGAAAGAGAAAAGCAGACGGTGACGGAGGGATGGTTGATAGAGGAGGTGACGGAGTGGAAAATGGGTGATTGAGTCGGAGGTCAGATCCAGGGAACCTCCGAGGACGGTCGACACAGGGGAAACAGGTGGAGAGAGAGGGGGAGACAACCCAGAGAGACGTAAGGAGACCCGGAGATACCGGCACATGTGGCCGCTGACGGCATCTGTCTTTTATCAGTTTTTACGGGACGTCTCCTGGACGAGATCCGCGCCCTGTCCGTCCGTGAAGGAGAGCTGCAGGGGAGAGACCAGCGTTGACCTGTGGCCGTCACCCTATCTTCCACTAAGGAGCCTTCGCTTGTATATCAACTTCATGTGACACTCATAGTAATTCCATAAACTCATTTTTTTCCCCACTGTATGTGATAGAGGAGAACATTATGGCCGAAGTATTCCTGTGCATTCTACCTTATAAAACCTTTCTCACCCTCTCTCTCTCTCTCTGCATCCCTCTCTCTCTCCCTCCTTCTCTCTCTCCCACCCTCTCTATCTCTGCATCCCTCTCTCCCTCCTCTCTCTCTCTCTCTTTCTCTCTCTCCCTCCCTCTTTCTCTCTCTCTCCCTCCTTCTCTCTCTCCCATCCTCTCTATCTCTGCATCCCCTCTCTCTCTCCCTCCTCTCTCTCTCCCTCTCTTTCTCTCTCTCTCTCTATCTCTCTCTCCCTCCCTCTCTCTCTCCCTCTCTATATCTCTCTCCCTCCCTCTCTCTCTCCCTCTCGTTCTCTCTCTCTCCCTCTCTCTCTCCCCCTCCCTCCCTCTCTCTCTCTCTCCCTCCCCTCTCTCTCTCTCTCTCCCTCCCTCTCCGTCTGTTTCCCAGGCTGAGGGATGTGACAGGGGGATATTTATTTAATGAGTGCAGTCTGGAGGGGGTAATGAAATCTGCCGTAACACCATTAAACAGCAGGCTTATCAGCTCCGAGGACGCACGTCAGCACGCCGGCCCTTTAGTTCCCTGCTCCGGGCACCAGAGGCGCCGGACGCCCCCCTCCACATCAGCCCCGGATCAGGCCCGCATCAGCCCCGGATCAGGCCCACATCAGCCCCGGATCAGGCCCACATCAGCCCCAGATCAGGCCCCGCCCCGCCTAGGTCCGGCCAGCAGGGGGACGGAGAGCAGAGTGGACAGATCAGCCAGACTCTTATCCTGTTACCTCACCCCTGGGCTGAGGTGAGGGGGGGGGGGGGGGTTAGGGTGGACAATGGGTTCACAGTGTAATGGACAGGTATAGTCAGCTGCCTGGCATCTGCCATGTGTGTGTGTGTGTGTGTGTGTGTGTGTGGTAGCTGTCATCTTACCCCAGATTATCTCTTATCTCCTTAGTAAATCAGCAACACTGACGGGTCTGTGATCTCGGGTCCGTCAGCGTCTGTCTCCGTATCTCAATCCTATTTATTTGCCAGTTCTTATAATTGTTTTATTACTTTTTATTTTAGTTTAATTTGTATGATACCACAAGTAGATAATAAATCTGAACTAAAACAAAGACACTTTTTTAAATTAGTTTCTTTCCCTCCCTCCCTCCTTCCCTCCCTCTCCCTCCCTCCTTCTCTCCCTCCCTCCCTCCTTCCCTCCCTCTCTCTCTCCCTCCTTCCTTCCCTCCCTCCCTCTCTCTCCCTCCTTCCCTCTCTCCCTCCCTCCTTCCCTCCCTCTCTCTCTCTCTCCCTCCCTCCCTCTCTCTCCCTCTCTCCATTCATCCATCCCTCCTGGTCCAGCCAAGCCTGCTTCCCCCTCATCCCCGCGTAGCTCCTCCATGTTGATGTAGCTGTCACGGCGGCCATGTGTTTCCTGCGTGATTGATAGACCGTCCTCCCGTGCCAGTGGCCTGCCCGGGAACTGAGACTCATTTGCTGAGCATTACATTAGAGCGGGCCCGCTGATGGCCACACAAAGCCACGCAAATGAGCTGTGAGAGGTTCCCATCAGTCATCGCGCCCGACGCCCGCTCCCATTATTATTTATGGCCATAATTGCCCCCCTGTTTCCTCAGGCGATGACTCTTCGCTGATGGATCTGCTGACAGCTCCACTCAGCCAAACCATCAGAATCGGCTACGCTCTTTCTCTCTCTCTTTCTCTCTCTCTTCCTCTATGTGGGCTGTACGTCGGTATGAGCGCCCGTGACCATCTACTGTATGTACTGTACGTATGCAAGTGTGTGATGCCTGCTATACTGTAGAAGAACGCGAGGCATTTCGCCGAGAGAGGAAAGCGTCTGAAAGCGTGTCAAACGTCTCCCAATGATCTTCTCTCTGCGGGGAGATCTGGGTTCGTACAGGCCGGCATTGACACGACGCGAGATGCAATCAACCCCTTGTCTGCGCAAACTCACCTTGAATAGGTTAGTCCCTCTGGTGAATAGGTTAGTCTCTCTGGTGAATAGGTTAGTCTCTCTGGTGAATAGGTTAGTTCTTCTGGTGAATAGGTTAGTCCCTCTGGTGAATAGGTTAGTCCCTCTGGTGAATAGGTTAGTCCCTCTGGTGAATAGGTTAGTCTCTCTGGTGAATAGGTTAGTCCCTCTGGTGAATAGGTTAGTCCCTCTGGTGAATAGGTTAGTCCCTCTGGTGAATAGGTTAGTCCCTCTGGTGAGTCGATACAGAGCAGCGGGAGTCTCGTGGAATCATTTAGAGCTGTGACGGCCTGACAGGTGTGTATTGACGGGCAAAACGGGGTGTTGCGATTGGTTGGCTTCATGATTGACAGCTCGGCTTTGGAGGCCATCTGTGGATCTATTGGCTGCTCTTCTGATCACTTCATAGTCTGATGACAGGTGAGGGGGTGTGGTCTCAGCCAACCAGGGGGTGTGGTCTAGTCTCATCTAACCAGGAGGTGTGGTCTTATCATCCAAGCAGGGGGTGTGGTATCATCATCCAACCAAGGGGTTTTATTTTTTATTTAACCTTTATTTATACAGGTAAAAAAACACGTTGAGTTCAGAGGACTCATTTTCAAGTGTGACCTGTTCACAATCATTCAGCACTCGTTACTGGGGTGTGGTCTTGTCTCATCCAACCAGGGGGTGTGGTATTATCATCCAACCAAGGGGTGTGGTCTAGTCTCATCCAACCAGGGGGTGTGTTCTAGTCTCATCCAACCAGGGGGTGTGGTCTCATCATCCAACCAGAGGGTGTGGTCTCATCCAGCACTTTGTAACCCGGTTTTGAAAAGTGCTATAAAAATAAAGTGTATTATTACTATTATGATTATTATCCAACCAGAGGGTCTGGTCTCATGCTCCCCTGCGTTCTCCCTGACCAGCGGTGGAGGTCATCGTCCCTCTCTGGCCGGCTGGCCCGGCGGTGGCGTGGTGGCGGGGGGGGGGGGGGGGGAGCGTCCTGCGTCAAGGTCTGTCATCATTCGCCACGGCCACGTCGACACATTCTATCAGTCTGCCACTTCCACTCTTAATTTGGCAGGACACTACACGTTGGCAGGTCCACTTCCCTCTGGTCACACACTGTGTGTGTGTGTGTGTGTGTGTGTGTGTGTGTGTGAGGGTCGGACAGGGACAGTTAGAATGTTTGGCCCAGGTATCGCTGACCCAACGTCAGGTTCATGTTCAGGTTATGTCTTGTTATTTTCCGCGTTGAGCTTCTCCTCCTCCGCTCAGAACCACCTTTGGACCGGAGAGCGCGGGGGGCCCCGGTTCTGCCGGCGGGGGCCCTCAGGAGTCTTGCCAGCCCGGCGGTTAGAACATACGGTTCTTATAAACATTTTGCTCAAAGCGTACCGACTGATCCATGTAGGGTATAGCATGGGTGGTTCCCGAATGTGAATGTGTGTTTTCTGCGTGCCGTGTGTAATTTGGACTGACATGCTTAAGAGAGGCCTGTCAGCTCGGTGCGCGTCTGCAGCAGCGCGTTGACAGACACAGAGAGACTCAGTCACAGGGGCAGCTGTCTCTTGGCTGCTTCGCGTCATTCCATCATCGTGGGACACACACACATGATTAACACCACACACACACACACACACACTCTCTCTCTCACACACACTCTCACGTGCACACACGCACGCACACACACTCTCTCTCACACACACTCTCTCTCACACACAAACACACACACACGATAAACACCACACACTCTCTCTCACACACACTCACACACACACACACTCTCTCTCTCTCTCTCTCTCTCACACACACACACACACACACACACACACACACACACACACACACACACACACACACACACACACACACACACACACACACACACACACACACACACACACACACACACACACACACACACACACACACACACACACAGCTCAAGTCAGTCACAAGCTAAAATCATTTTCAGCTCGAATAGCTGTGACCCTGAGATTTTTGCATCACATTCCATTTCACTTATTTGGCCAGAACACAAATTGTTATACCAAGGTTCCTTCTTCCCCCTCCGGGACGAGCAGTTTAAGCTGTCACCAGCCCTGCTTCCTCTCCCCACTCCTTCTCTTTCATACCCATCCAAAAGTCATGCTTGCTACTTGTCAACTGGTACTTGAGACATCTTCTCTCTTTCTCTCTCCCACACACACACACACACACACACACACACACACACACACACACACACACACACACACACACACACACACACACACTCTCTCTTCTAACCGCTGCTCCAAAGAGAGACATAAAGGCTTGTCTTTCACCCCAACCGCTGCTCCAAAGAGAGACATAAAGGCTAGTCTCTCACCATGTTCTCTGGAGACTACTGAAGGCCGGTACCGTAGTAGCGGTTTACCCTAAACGCCTTCCTGCCTAGCATCTGTGCAGTAAACACAACACAAAACAGTACCAAGAACATGACACTCATTTAGCAGATGCTTTTATCCAAAGCGACGT
>NC_140235.1:38782179-38822179 GCF_949987555.1 Borostomias antarcticus
GATCGAGGGGCGAACATGTATTCGGTTACGGGTCACAAATGGCCGCTCACAGCTCACAACAGCTCGCTCACCTGTGATTGGCTCCTCCAGGCGGGGTCTCTTGGCTTTGTGAGCTGCGACTGGCTCCGGCGGCGTGCCGGACGAACACGAGACGGCGCCCTCGGCCGCGCCCGTCTTCAGGCCTGCGGGGACGACACGGCAAACCGGTCAGCGGATCGCGCCGCCGCCGCCGACTACAGCGGGATGTATAATTCAAAAGAACACGCTTTTAGTTTTAGTCTGTTTAACGAAGGAGAAACCCCTGTTTGCAGAGCGCACCGTCGGAGCTGTAGTTGAGGAACGCCGCGAACTCCGACGCCAGTTTGTCGTCGCTGGCGAAGGCGCACACGCAGGCGTAGAAGTGGAGGCAGGGGTCGGGCGGGGTGGCGTTGCTGGGAGCGCAGCGAGAGGAGGAGGAGGAGGATGAGGAAGGAGAGGAGGCTCTGTTTCCGTCCTCGCTCTTCCCCCCTCCGGGCCCTCCTCTGGGGCTCCCCTGGCAGGCGCAGTGGAACACGGGGCCCTCCCGACCCTTCCCCTCCAAGCCCCGCCCCTTCCCCTCCCCCTTAGCGTCGCCGGGGAGCCCGCCGGGCCCCATGGTCAGGTGCAAGAGACCCAGAGGGTGGCCGGAGCCCGGGCGGCACTTGACCACCACGGTGTCCCTGGACACCCGCTGGACCAGGGGTCCCGGGGACTCGGTGGCCAGCCTCCAGAGCTCGTCCTGGGTGTCGGACGAGGCCGGCAGCCCCTCCAGGACGGAGCTCTTCAGGGGCAGCGGCGTGGCCCGGCTCTGGCACTCCATGGCCTGCTTGATGTGGACGCAGGGGCCATCGCCGGACGACGGCGCATCGGGAACGGCGTGCTGGCGCGGCCGGCCGCCGCCGCGGTTCGACCTCTGACCCTGCTGCTGCCGGCAGGCGGGCAGGAAGCAGCGGCCCAGGTTGACCCGCGTCAGCAGGGTGGCCCCGTCTCCCGTGGCGATGGCGGTGTCCGTGGGAACCAGCTCCACGAAGCCCCGCTGGGCGCCCCCGGTGCCCCTCCCCCTCTGGCACACGGAGAACACCTGTGCTCCTCCTCCTCCTCCTCCCGACTCTCCTCCTCCTCCTTCTCCTCTTCCCTCAACATCCTCCTCCCCTCCGCCGTCGATCACCACCCTCACCACCTCCATCGCGCCCCTCTTGGCGCCCCGGCCCCGCGCCCCCGCCGGCCCCGCCCCGTCCTTAAAGACGATGCCGCAGGCCTTGTTCTTGCAGCTGAGCCCCCGGGTGCCGTTGTAGACGCCGCACTGGGGACACTTGCGGATGCCGCGCAGCGTGGCCTTGCCCAGGTTGGAGAGGAAGGCCGGGGTGCCGGGAGCCGTCTTCCGGACCTCCCTCTGACGGGCCGCCAGGTTCGGGGGATGGGCCTGTGGAGAAGGGGAGGCGGCCGAGCCGGGCGGCGCCGGTAACCCAGAATCCATCTCTCTGTCTCTGAGGATGCTGGGTTAATGAAACACTGCCTGGGAGAGAGGAGAAAATGTTAGTTTAGTAGTCATTTTATTCTAGTTGATCTTAGTAATGTGTGCCCGTTTTCGGTCCATCTGATGGGTTTGAGAATCACTGACCTACCAAAAAACACCTGTTTATTTAAAGTGCAGAACCAGTTGGATAAGTCTGTAGACGTGCCATAAAACACCTGTGTATTTAAAGTGCATCACCAGTGGGATAACTAGAATGACTTTGAACATTGTTTCACTGCTACAATACCGTGCGAGCTAATCTATCTATAACGTGCATCACTATCTATTTATCGCGAACAGGCTATGATTGGTTTATGTTGGAATCATACCTGTTTGGACAGACTCTGTATGGTCGAATTCAGTTTTTATTCACCAAGCCTCCTTTTTCCTTTGGCCGTCGCCATTCCTCCTTACATCCTCGTCTCTGCATTGCGCCTGTAACGAGGCTCGGGATTGGTTAGCGAAATGATCACGTGGACCAAGGGATCCGCCTCTTCAGAGCAGTGCGTCATGGGAATTGACGTTCATATTAATGGGTCTGGATTTTTCGGGCCCCATTTCTCCTTGGTAGATAATATATATTTTACCATCTCTATTTTATCTCAGTTTCAATGACACCTTCATATACATTTAAAATGTACACAACTATGTTCGGATGACAACATTACCACATTATGTCTTACCATATCACACTTCAGACATGGGCTTAGTAAAAGTAGGTCATTTGATATGGAAATTATAAACATATAAGCAGTTTCCACAAGCCGTTCATAGCATCAGCATTTTAATGGGACAAAGCAAGAACACGTTATAGTAGCATCAACATAACTTCCCCCCACCCTCCCCAAATACCTCCTCAAAACATAAGGTTTGAAAATATCCTTAGGCACTGCCTACTCTTTCTGATAATCGGTTGGTTAAAATGAAATTAACTCATAAGGCAACACAATGGGTTCTCGTTCAACTCTGTATTAAAACACATCTCCATGGGGGCCACAGTGCAAAATTCTGATCCACTCAGGTTTTTTGTTTGATAACTATTTACTACTTCATAAAAAACACGAAAGAGTCAATATTTAGGTCTTATACACAGAATAACTTTAATTCTACATTAATTTTCAGTCTAGATCGCTTGGCACTGCATAGCAATGCTGTTCGTTCTCCCCCCGAAGTCCCTGGAAGAATCAAATGTTGCACTGTCCCTACATCGGCACGGACCAGCATTTAACAGCGAGGCTAAAGCTAAGGTTTCAATGACCCCCAACCCCCTCCCCCATCAGAAAAGCAAGCAAGCTTTCATAATTAACATGAGTTTTTTTTTCCTCTTTATACAGCGTCAGAACAGTTGAACAGACTTTGTTTGGTTATTTACATACAAAACAGTATACGCAAGCCCTCCAAAATAAATTTCTAAAGGAAAAAAGTGGAATGCAAAACAATTCAAAATACCTAGAATTTGTGTAACATCAAATTTTGTGAAAAGGTAACCAAGAGAACTAGTATTGTGCAATATTTGTCTGCCGTTAAAGAATGAGAAGAGTGGCAGTAATCCCTGCAATTGGTTTAGTTGAGATATTGAAAATCTAATTTAAAAAAATACAACAGTTGACATTTTATTCATTTTTTATAAACATAAAAAACAAAAAAGGTTCTTACATTTCACATGATTCCGTGGTGTCATTGCTTAAACATTTATTTAAAATGACATTCCCAAAACTGAAAAAAAAAAAAAAAAAAAAAAAACACAAAAGGCAAAGCTCGTTTATTACGATATCAGCAGTTTGAAATCGCTCTAAACAAACCCAACGAAAAAAGCTAATCAAAGTCGCTGTTTTTTTTTTTTTATCATGTATTTTATTCACTTATAGTATTTTTTTTTTCATTAAAAATGGCATAGTCCTTTCTGATTCATGAGTCAGTCAATCTGACACCGGGCCAAAGACCTTTGTGTGTGTGTGTGTGTGTGTGTGTGTGTGTGTGTGTGTGTGTGTGTGTGACAGAGTGTATATGCGCGCGTTTGTGTGCATTGGTGTGTATACATATATACGTGTGAATTTTATCCCGGGGCTTGGGCAAATCTCTCCACCTCTGATGACACACAACCAACTGTTTCTCCTCCACATCCGCTCCACATCCGCTCCACGTCCGCCTCAAACTCGCAAGTAGGTACCAGGTTAAGGGGGGGGACGTGGGGGGGACGTGGGCAGCGAGAGGTCAAATCACAAACCCAGCTCCACCGTCATAGAGTTCTTAAATTGCGTTGGACAACAGAGAGGGCACAGGTAACTCCCCCCTCCCCCTCCCCCCGGTACGGGACGGGTGTGGTCGTGATGGAGGAGTGGAGAGCGCAGTGTCCCGCCCTCTGATCAGTGGGTGTGGTATCCAGCCGTGCCCATGCCCGACTGGTTGGCCAACACCGTCCCGTTCACGCCCTGTCCCGGCTCCACCACGCCGCCGTTGCTGACCGCGCCCACGCCCGTCCACCCCGCGCCGGCCTGTAGATGACTGCACACAGATACGCAACGGTTAGGGGACAGTGGTGGTGGTGGTGGTGGTGGTGGGGGCGGGGGGGGGAGAGATAGGGGAGCACAGCGCACCGAGGAGAACCAGAGTAACAGGGTGGACAGAGAGGAGCACAGCACACAGACAGAACCAGAGTAACAGGGTGGACAGAGAGGAGCACAGCACACAGAGGAGAACCAGAGTAACAGGGTGGACAGAGAGGAGCACAGCACACAGAGGAGAACCAGAGTAACAGGGTTGAGAGGAGAGGAGCACAGCACACAGACAGAACGGTGGAAGGACAACGAGGTGAAAGGAAGGGAGATTGGAGAAAATTGAAGCCCCAGGAAAGAAAAGGGACATTTAGAGGACAGGAGGCTTAAAAAAGAGGATGAAGGGCGTACACCAATGAAGGACTTGGAGGAAAAGAAAAAAGGGATTCATAAAATGAGGAGAAGAGTGAGCGATAACACTGAGAGGCTAGAAGACAAAAGGGCCCAGTGTCTCCAGACACAGAACAGGAGTTCACAGAAACATCTGAGGTACAGTGATATCTCCTCCGGTTTAGTGTGAAGCGGTGAAGCTGGCCTAAATGGTAAATGGATGGTAGATGGACTGCACTTGCGCAGCGCTTTTATCATCTTTTATCAGCGCTTTACAATGAAGTCCTCTCAGTCACCCATTAAAACACACACATACATTCACACACCAATGGCAGCCAGCTGCTATGAAAGGCGCTAGCCAGCTCGTTGGGAGAAATTTGGGGTTCGGTGCCTTGTGGAACAGGAGGGGCCGGGATTCGAACCGCCGACCCTACGGTCATTGGACGACCCGATCGACGTCCTGAGCCACAGCCGCCTCCTGGGTTCGCCCCACGCGCTGTCAAACGATTGGGTAATAGAGGAAGGGCAGCTAGCGGGGTCAGGGCAGTTTGACACCGGAGAGGTGACCTTTGCACCGCGAGGGACGGACGCCGGTACTCACTTGAAGCCCTGCTGGTTCCAGGCCTGTCCGTAAACGCCGTAGGTTGGCACCTGCCACCCGTTGGGCACGTACTGTCCGATCTGCTGGGGGTTGCTGTACCACTGACCCCACTGGCCATAGGGCTGAGCTGCGAAGCCCACTTTGTTCTGCTGCTCCAGGGGGACGAATCAAACGCACCCGTTAGGCATCGACGAGTTAGGAAGGCACGACGACATACGTCTGGTAGGTATACTGGCACAGTATAGTTGAGTATTGAGGGCTGTACGTACCTGGGGCACCTGTACCGGTTGCATGGGGCTGACCATGTCTGTGGTCTCCTTGCCCCAGTAACACTTGACCACATGGCCCTCTATGGACGTGCCGTTGACGGAGACGATGGCGTGGGCCGCCCCCTCGTGGGAGTTAAACCTACATATGGGTGGAGAGGGCATGGCGTTGCTTAGGGGTTGAAAAACAACAGATTCTGCTGGTTAAACGGGGCGGTGCGTTTTAGCGTCCGGGGTCTCACCTCACAAAAGAGTAGCCTTTGTCTGGGAAAACTCTGATTTCCATTATTTGGCCGAAGGGGGTGAAGGTCTGTCTCATCAGTTGCTCTGGAAACAACAAAGGAGGGAAACGGCTCAACACCCTGACAGTCCTGGTAGTGTTGAGATAACACCCTGACAGTCCTGGTAGTGTTGAGATTACACCCTGACAGTCCTGGTACAGTGTTGAGATTACACGTGACACCCTGTCAGTTCTGGTAGTGTTGAGATAACACCCTGACAGTCCTGGTAGTGTTGAGATTACACCCTGACAGTCCTGGTACAGTGTTGAGATTACACGTGACACCCTGTCAGTTCTGGTACAGTGTTGAGATTACATGTGACACCCTGACAGTCCTGGTACAGTGTTGAGATTACACGTGACACCATGTCAGTCCTGATACAGTGTTGAGATTACACGTGACACCCTGTCAGTTCTGGTACAGTGTTGAGATTACACGTGACACCCTGTCAGTTCTGGTACAGTGTTGAGATTACACATGACACCCTGTCAGTCCTGGTACAGTGTTGAGATTACATGTGACACCCTGTCAGTCCTGGTACAGTGTTGAGATTACACATGACACCCTGTCAGTTCTGGTACAGTGTTGAGATTACACCCTGTCAGTTCTGGTACAGTGTTGAGATTACACGTGACACCCTGTCAGTCCTGGTACAGTGTTGAGATTACACGTGACACCCTGTCAGTCCTGGTACAGTGTTGAGATTACACGTGACACCATGTCAGTCCTGGTACAGTGTTGAGATTACACGTGACACCCTGTCAGTCCTGGTACAGTGTTGAGATTACACGTGGCGATACGGAGAGAGCGGCGTGCGTGCCGGCGTCTGACCTGTGAGCCCTGTGGTGACGCCTCCGCAGTAGACGGTGCAGTTGCTGGGGCTGGACTGGTTGACCACCTCCTCAAAAGACAGGTGCTTGGTGTTCGCTGCCCCGCGGGAAGGAAACGCAACAAGTCAAGAAACAGAAAAATAGGACGGGGATATAGAACCAGATACCCGATCCTGAGAATGTGTACGATCCTGAGAATGGAAACATCTGTACTCGTTTTCCCCTTCATCTGTCAAGTCTGTCTACATCTCCTAAAATGCATATAGCACGATATATGCATATAAGACCACTTAAAATACAGAATCAGTGCATTTTAAGATCTGACATGAAACGGTATTCAGTCTTATCATCGTGGTGCTTAAAGGTCCCCTTTATGCTCCTTTTCAACAATTTAATGAGTGTCTAGGGTCCCCAAGACAAGTCTTTGATTATTTTTGCTTAAAATATCCCTCAGATTAAGCATTCTAGCGGGCTTCTCTACCCCTCTGTTTCAGTCCTGTTATGGACACGCTGTTTGTGTCTTTAATGCAAATGAGCTGCTGCTCCTCGCCAAATTTTTTTTTTTTTCCCCGAGCAGGGGGCTTCTGATGTCAGAACCACAGGCAAATCTGAATGGCGTGTTGAATCGTATTTTCATAATTTGTCTGGCCACAAAAACAAATGACTGGGTTGTCTTATTTCAAAGTTTGTGTGTTAATGGGTTGTCTTATTTCAAAGTTTGTGTGTTAATCGGCCCCTCAGAGACCCAAATGTCCCAATGCACGAGCACTGAAAAATCGAGGTTTTCAAAATAGGTCCCCTTTGAAGGTAGGGTAGGCGATTTTGAGAAGAAAAAAAAAAAAAACACACAAGGTATGAGATAAATTTAGAAAAATGCAACCGACCAAATCTGTCCCCTTTCCTTCAGGCCTCTTACCTAGTGTTGCCGCGGTTATCGGTGTTCAGGCACACAACGCTTATATTACTTCCCCACCTTTTTTTTTTTTTTTTTTTTGCATATCAGCAGCGACATTGATCAAATAAAAAAAAGTGTGATTTGTAAAATACCAAGCGTGTTACTTAGTGGGAGCGATACGCGTTACTGAAAGTTTCTGCTTCGTCCGCGAGCGCATCAGTCACAGACTTGCAACTCAAAGCAACGGAGTCAGAGATCACTCATCACATGACAAGAGTCAGGAGAGAAGGAAGGCAATCACCAACATGTATCAAATGATCTGCTTTAACACACAGCCATTAATACACAATACAATATTAATACACGCACGGGCAATTATTTTATGGGTAGGATCGATGTAACATTAGCTAGCAAGTTAGCTACCTCTAAATATTGATCTGGCACTGGGGCTAATTTAATTCACTTGAGGTGGTAAACAGAGTCTGGTTTGTTCTGTTGATGGGTACACCTTATCTTTATTTGAAGTACTTTAAACAGATTACTTACAAGGGCAACGAATCTCACAGACTAGCCTAGCAGCCTAGCAGTCCCCACCCACTAGACTCACTGAAGACACAACTCACGTGCTACGGAGAGATTATCCTCATGAGTTTATTAACCGCTGGGAAAAATTCCTCACTGTGGCATCCCTACTGCCTCCAAGGCCACTCCTCCCAGCCGGGTGAAAACAAACACTTCTCTAGGCAGGTAAGCAGGCCGGCTGACAGGCAGGTTGCACACTTACTACAGTGCTGCCACTTCCACAGATTACGATTATTAGGTTTTTTTTATTAAGATTTTTTTTTTTTTTTTTTCAGCGTCAGAGCATTTTATTTATTGATTGCTGTCAGGTAGAGAATTGTAAAAAATCGAACAAAAAGTGCTTCCGAGTCGAATCGCCTTCCCCACCTTTAATGTGAGGTCTGCTGAGGCAGGACTCACTCTCATAAGTGGCTTTAGGAGCAGGGGGCTTCCTGGTGGCCCAGTTAGTCCTGATCTGTCGTCCACCCAACCACTGGCCTCCCATCTGCTGGATGGCATTCTCTGCATCCTGGACACACACACATACACACACGCGCGCACGCACACACACACAAACATGCACACACACACGCACACAAAAACACGCACACAAAAACACACACAAAAACACACACACACTCTGGACTCAGCAAAGCCATCTGCATTACACATGTCCTATAAACAATAACTACATGATTTGTACAATAATGCACAGAGAAAGAAGCAGGGAAATTAGCCACAAAATATTGATCGTGGGTCACTTTGAATCTAAACCTGGAAACATGGAACACGACAAGGCCTTCAAAGTCATTTAAGGTAATTCAATATGCGCCACGGAAATTGCTAGGCCCCTTCTACCAAGAACACATTTGCAGGGAATATTCTCTCAATTCTTGGGAGACATGTCAGGCTAAATGATTTCTTACAAGCAAACAGCTGCCCGAGGAGAGGGACACTTACCCATTTGTTGAAGAAGGAGACAAAGCCGTAGCCTTTGGATTTCCCAGTGGCCATGTCTTTCACCACACGGGCATCACTGTGGACACACAGACAGACGACACACTGTTAGCCTGACGGGACGCTAGCAGGCTGTGGCTACAGGCCTCCCGTTCATCTGATGAACTATTAGACCTTTAACACATATATATCTCCAATGTGTGAAATTAACATGATTAAGTTTGTTTTTCACTGAAAAAAACTAAGCCTTTGGGGGTGTTTAGTGATCATAGAAGGGGGAGGGGTAACGGTAAAAAGAACACTTACGATATCCTGCCGAAAGGCGCAAAAGCAGCCTTGATGTCATCGGTGGTAATTTCAGGACTGAGGTCGCCCACAAAGACATGGAAATGATCTGAAGAGAGAGATCGGCCTTTACCGTGATTCGAGTTCTCCTCGGCCGTCACGATTATATTCGGGAAATGATCAAACAGAAGAAACGAGAGGAAACACTCACTGCTTGTGTCTTTCTTCTGGCTGCTTGGGGTTGTGGCCCAATTGACCTTGACCTCCTACAAAAAAGAGATAGGGGGTGAGAGAGAGAGAGAGACAGGTGAGGAGGAGGGGGGGTGAGAGAGGAGAGGGGAGGGGGGAGATGAAAAATGAAGTGAAAATTATGCCTGTTGTTGGACGGCACACGTTTGTCTGCTTGCCGACTAGAGGTCTTGTCACACACCAGTGAAGAGCACAGAGGGAAATCCTGTTCACACTCTTAACTATGTCACAATTCAGTCTCCGGCTAGTCAAGATTTGGAGCAAAACTCTAGGAAGTAAAAAGGTCCAAATAACAAGGGACTTACAAACAAGTGAATTTTACGAACGTGTAATACTCCTCAAATGGTCCTTCATTACCTGTTGAGGATAAAATATTTTCAACTGAATGTGTCTTTATTGAAATTGTTCTTATTTGGATTCTTTATGCAAAGGAATTTGCAAAAGAACACATGATTTCACAGACGTAAGGGGAGATAGATGAGAATCATTGGGAACAGGTGAAAGACTGCCACTTCTAACATGATTACACAACAGTGCCACAACTACAGAGATGCTGTAGGTACCAACGTGCTAATCCACATCTTTTGTTCTGGCTACTTGGCATGTGATTGTGCACATATGGAGACACTGACGAGCTCTCTCTGTTTAGATACCGTTCCAAGAGATCAAATCTAAAGACTCACCATCATTGTGAATGTCAGACTAATTTGTCAGCCAGTGTATGGATACTGTACCGGTGAGTGATCACATTTACGATCAAGCAAAGAAGAAATCTGCAGACCAATTTATTGACCAAAGCAATCATTAACTGGAATCCTTCTTTCAAGATGACATTAGGATATAACTGGATTCAGTGTTTCCATCACAATGCAACCAACCATTAGTGTCATAGACTAAGTGACTAAGTATAAGCCTCCCATGACAAAATAAACTATGTGATGTCATTTCGAATACCAAACAAAACCTTAAAATCAAACAGATTCCTACAACAGGTTTGGTCTCCTGCCAACCTATGGAAACTGGTCTGGTGTGTTGTCGCTTGTATTGAAAGAACCCATTCCAATTTCCTCATACTTACTTGACCCTGACACGATTGGGTGCATGATGCTGACGCAACTTTGATCTAGTCCAACGTGAATGGTGTCTGTCCAAAATCAACCACTAGCCTCTAACTCCTCGAAAAATCGACTATATCCGACTCGACACACATTTTAATGTGCTACAGCATCGGATCGACAAGTTCCATAGTGCTTACGCCCATCCAAGCTTCTCAGCGTCTTAAAAGTGTAGAGGATTAGAGGTTGATTTCTAACAGGCCACAATAACCTCCCCCTGTTCTTTTTATAGCTTCACCTCCCTCCCCACCCAACCCAGGCCCGGCCGACTCACCCAGGAGATACGATAGCTTACCTTACCCATTATTTTACGACCATTCATAGCCGCGAGAGAGGCGGCAGCGTGCCTATGCTCGTAGAACTCCACAAAGCAGTACGGGTCATTACCTGCCGTCTGGAAAAGGGCAAGACACAGGGGCTTCAGACACAGTGGACAGACAGAGCAGCAGCACCATGACGCCAGTAACCCCCCCCCCCTTCCCCATGTAAAGAATAAGGCCTCTTTCCAAGCCCGGTTGGGAGGTTGGGTTGGACTCACGTCTACTATCATTTTACAGCTCTTGCAGGGTCCGATCTGACCAAACAGCTGCATGATCAGGGCTTCCGTCACATCCCGGGACAGGTTCCCCACATACCTGTGCGCGCACACACACACACACACACACACACACACAAACACACGAACCCATCAGGCAAAGGAAAAGTATGCAACTGTGAGAAAATGACATTGTTTCTTCAAGGACCAATGATCCAAGGACTAGCCCAATAGAGGCGATACACCATCATGCGTCCAGGGGGGTCTCGTGTTCATTCCCTAAACATAACCTGTGTGTGGCTTTATCCTTGCAATCGGATATCTTGGGACTTAATTTTATGTTTTGGTTTTGCTGGCGGGCATCTACTTGGGTACGACTCACGAGACAAGGCCATGGCTGGGCTAACTCAAAGTTGCTAGCTAGATATAGCTAACCAAAATATATATATAACCATATAACATGCCACACACAGGTGTAGTCGCTGATTATCCAAGGAAGCCATGTTTATGTGTATTTGTCTGAGATGAACCACAATAATGTTTGACTAATGGAAAACACATCTGACACGTATGACATCAAAAATAAAATAAATAAATAAGAAAAAGGCCGAGGAAGACAGCATTGCAGGTCTGGATATGATCAGGCCCAGCGTGCTTACGTCTTCAACTCGAGCACACAGGAGAATGCTAACGTTAGCTTCTATTAGCTTAGCAATAACAGCACAGATCATTCTTCCCGGAATCCTAAATCAAACACACCTAGCCGCATTGTCTGTATGCTATGTATTAATAATGGTGACTAAAATCTTTAATATACAACCAAATATATCAACCTATCTTTCTGCACTATTATAAAAAGTAGATGACGTTCGCTACAGCAAGAGAGCCTTTTGTCTCAAGAGTGGACACGTCTGACATGCTAAAGGTGCTGCTGCTGTTAGCGTTAGCATGCTAGCCCCGGCTAGGAGGCTGCTCATGATGATGATGCTGTTAGCGTTAGCATGCTAGCCCCGGCTAGGAGGCTGCTCATGATGCTGCTGCTGTTAGCGTTAGCATGCTAGCCCCGGCTAGGATGCTACATTAGCTATCTTGGCTCCGACTACTCCCTGGAATAGGAGCATCTCTGGGACGTTCAGTGTTTACAAGTCTGTCGCACGGGGATAGCTAGCTCTTAGGATACTGTGTAGAAAACAAATGGTAGTATTACAAAAGTACTTAACGCCAAAACAGTTAATTAGACTGCAGTCGATGGGGTACCAATGAGCATTTTCCATTTCAACCCAGACTGAACCCCAGCCTGCCATCTGACATTTGCATCATCGACCAGCTAACCAGATCTGCTACGTAGGCAGGACTCAATTTCAACTCAGTTAGCTGTTAGCTCTCCTAAATCAGACATGTTTTCCTCCCGTAGCACCACATCACACACTGGGGGTGAAGTGAGGACATTGACACACAACAGCTAAGGTAGTTAGCATCAACATGACAGGAATTACACAATGTTTAAGGAGACCTTGCTGGCTAACTTAGCTCTGAGTTAAGAGTTAGCTAGCTAACTAGCCAGCTAGCTCCTCCGTTCATACATACAGGGTCTTGGGCTGCTCGTCGTCCATCATATTTTCCGGCCGAGGTTGAGATCAGACCCCGAGAGAAGATCTACGCGTGTTTCTGTGATGACCTTGGATTCCCACTCGGTTCCCTCGCGTCTCCCGTATCCTCCTTTGAACTAGATCCAGTGTTGTTTTTATTGCGCAGTATTTAGCTCCGCTGCCCCTCTGCTTTACTCCGATTATGAACAATAGAAAGGCGACATAAGATGGCGGAGAAACCGAGCGGATACTCGGCTTCGCATGCGCGTTGTAGGGACGGTGAGGTGTATTCGTTTTTTTTGGTCCCGTGCCGCTGGTGTGGAATAGCCGGGGGGGAATAGCCGGTGCTAAGGAATATGGGTCGTTTCCTTACTCTCAATGGTCAACTTCCATGTTCAAATGGGACGATCAAGATCATTCGTGGGCTAATTAGCTTCTAGCGACTCCAGTCCACATGCATTGTCACTTTGTTTTGAGCCAGGGGAAGCGTCGTAGCAGAACGGGGCACCTAACTTCGCTAAATACACCCAAAACGAGCGTACCTACCTTGTTACTCATGAGAACGTAGACTGTTTAGAATAATGTTCTTTTTAAACACGCGGTTGTCAATACTCTACTTTCACAGAATGACGAAGTGTTCGTATTTGCTTGAGCACAAAATGTAAGCAGAAATTATCAAGAGATTGGGGATAAAATACGTGCGCCGCCCGGGAATCGAACCCGGGTCGCAAGAATGGGAATCTTGCATGATACCACTACACCAGCGGCGCCGCTACATACACCAATGGCAATTGTATCTAGAAATATAGGAGTGTCAGGTCACACGTTGCACTGCATCTTTGTAGCTTCATCAAATATTTTAATATTACACTTGGGGTTTCCAACATCATGTTGACTAGCCATCTATCTACCAAATAATGCATAATCAAATTCAAGACTTATTACTCTTCTCATCAATCATCTTATATTAATTCAGGTTTAAAACCGAAGACATAATTTCAAATTCCCTAATCTGACATCCTTTTGGACTATGCTCTTTGTTGAAATGTGTGCCTGCTGTAGGCCTATGTACTGTGTCTCTTGACTGTATTTGTCCATCTGTTTATTTGTGTGTCTTGTTACCTTTGGACTTATTTGTGTCTCTTGTTACCCTTGGACAGATCCCTTTTGAACAAAATAAGTGAATCTCAGCAAGACAAACCTGTATGAATGAAATTAATTTGACTTTAAGTACCATGTGCCCGGGTAATATCTTAACGCAGTTGGTGGATACAGACCAATCCCCTTCACACACACACTTCTGTTTATTCAGCGGTTTCAACACCAAAATGTACAAATATTTACAAAGTGTCTTTTTTCCTCCATCTTTCACGTTCACCGAACGTTGCCTAAAGCTGATCATCGCTTCAGTGCTTCTCCACGTCCCGGGTCAACAACTTGCCCAATACAGGATTGGTGAGACCTGTTCAAACACAGTCTCATCACAGTCATATCAGGTCCTTTTTCCCGCTCCTGAGAGAAACCATCATCTTGGAGAGACCTTCTGGTCGGTGACGAGTTTCTCCATCCTCTTGATCTTGCGTTTGTTCGTGGGCATGGGTTTGTCGTACATGCCGGTCCTGAGCAGGTGCTCTTTGCTGTGGTGCACCTGAGCTCCGTGCTCCAGCTGGAAGGAGCAGAGGGCTTTCAGGGGCTTCAGCAGAACCTGGACAGCAGGGGGACAGACGGACGGACGGGGAGTCCACGTTAACGACCCACAAGACCAGGCCAAACTAGAATTAAGCAATAAACCACGAGAGGCCGTGTGTTATAGTGATTTTATAACAGCGTTGTTAGGCACGACGCGAAGCGGACTGCCTAAAACCCCCCTAGCTGTTATAAAATCACTATAACACACGGCCTCTCGTGGTTTATTGCTTTTATACAACGGTTACTACATCTATTAGTGTAAAATAAACACACAGCAATGTAAAATATTACGATTTATTCAAAACGAAGCATCATTCCCTCAATTCCGCCGAGCAAAATAGTTCCCCTAACAAAAGGGTTGCCAAGCAACAACAACAACTACAATGCATTGGATCAAATGGGAGGCGCATTAATACTGAAAATGGAATGATATGCGCTCCCAGGTGTTACAAAGTATTTTAACACGGCTTCCAGCCAATCAGAATCAAGAACCAGAACTAACCGTTGTATAATCCACAATAGCTAATGCACTACCCCCTTGTTTTGAAAGTGTTCCACTGAGGAGTACTCCCAAGGGGTCGGTAAGTGACCTTTGACCTACCTGCTGGATGTCGTCTCTCCTTTCCAGGATGGACAGAGTGACGGCGGCACACTCCAGGGTGGACAGGCAGATGTCGGTGGGCTGGGTCCGGATCACATACTGGCTGGACAGAGCTGTGCTGAGCTGCACCTGGGAAAACAAGTGGAGAAAGGGGAGTAAGAACTACAAAACCCAGAGCCGTATCTGGGAGGAAACAGCAGAGATGTGGATCATAATGGATGTTGCTCTAGCGCCCCCCCACCCCCACCATCATCACCACCACCACCGACATAGCATCTAAAAGCCTTTCCGCTATACTTGCTGCTGCTGTGTTTAACTTCCGGATTGGTTTGAAATCTCTGCCCCTACGTGGAATGCCAGCACACCGAATTGTGATTTGTCCAAATCAGTGACAAAAAAAATCTGTGCACTGTAATTGTGTCGTCTTATATCATGAATCGCACAGTTCTGTGACGTAGGTTACATAATACATGTTTTGTCTGTCTGCAAGAGACTGTTCAAAATTCCTTAATTCGTACCTAAAGGTAAATTAGTTGGCAGATGGGAGACTCAGCAATCCAGAGTTAAAACAAATCAATACAAATTCATAAAACATCAAAACAAATACTTCACAAGTTTCATTATAGTATCAAAAATAGACTTTAAATATAATAAATATGAAGGTCATGACAAAATGTGTAACACACACACACACTCACTATCACACACATGCTCACTCTCTCACATACGCTCACTCTTTCTCACTCACACACACGCTCACACACACACACGCTCACTCACTCTCACACACGCTCACACACGCTCACTCACACACACACACGCACACACACACACACACACACACACACACACACACACACACACACACACACACACACACACAAACACACACTCTCCCTCAAAGGCTTAAAATTCCATCCGTCTGCGACGTACATCCTCCCGTGCCAGCTTTGTCTGGAAGTGCAATGCTGCAGGTACTAAAGTATCTCTGTATCGTTTTGTTCTCCACAAACTGACAACCTGGAGCGAAGGAGCTGGAATAGGATGGGAGCCTGAGGGAGAGAAGGCAGACATACCTGTCTAGGCAGGTGAAGCAGCGCGTTTCTGAGGAACATATCTTTGGCCTGACTCCAGGTGCCATCTATGATGATCACATTGTGTCCCGGGGTCTCCAGGTCCGGGTCTTCCTGGTTCTGGACAAGGTCCTCCAGGTTCTGAGCGTCTGGTCCTGGGTAGAGGATCAGGGTTCTGCTGTCTCTGCACACTGCAGCCAGGTCTGGGTTTCTGATGGGGGGGAAGAGGGGGGTGGGGGGCAGACTCAAGACCCGTCTCTCTTCTGTACCCCTGAAGTCCTCCTCCACCTCGTAACACGGCTCAACTTTTGGTATGTGATTTTATTTTTTGCGTTCAATGACTTGTCCTCTTCCTCACTCTAGCACTGAAACTGCTGGACGCACTGGAGGCTTTACTGACCATGACTGGGATGTACAGTCGGTTCAAATCAAATTAAAATGTATTTATAGAGCACGTTTAAAACGACAGCAGTCGACCAAAGTGCTGTACAAAGGTGGGTTCTAGGTGAAAACATTTCTCAACAAAACAAGGAAATAACAGCGAAACAATACAGACATTGAACACTTAAGCGTCTTCTAATTGACTAAATGTAATGTAAAAATGGAAATATATTGATATGAAATAATTTGGCATTTCCCTTGTTCTCTGTAAAGCGCATTGTGTTGCCTCTGGGTATGAAATGCGCTATACAAATAAAGCTTTGATTGATTGATTGATTGATTGATTGATTGATTGAATTTGTAGCACAAATGCTAATTGTGTCTAATGTTTGACAATACCTTTCCTCACTGAACCTCCTTCCTACTAAGACTTCACATTTCCCCGGAGACAAGCAGGCGGCCAGGAGAGGCACGGTGCGAAGGACTCGACTCTCCTACGAGCGCAGAGAAGAGGGTGGAGGTCCCAGGTACAACGTGAGAGAGGAACGCATTCAACACAGCCATTCACAACATCTCCTTTACTAAAATACATATCAGCTAAGGTAGCATACCTAGCAGGCATTCAAGCATATGGGGTAGAATAGAATAGAAAGTTTATTTGCCATATATAACCAGTTTATTTGTCATATATAACCAGAACAGGTACATTGGAATCCTTGTTATCGCTTGTACTTACAATATCTTATTGGCACTAAACAGTTTCTCATTCCAGTTCGTATGTACGCAACTAGACATTATAATGATACGGTTCCCAATCTGGCAATTTACTATCTGTAGTCTAGCAGTCTAGCAAATTGACCCTCATCTACTTATTCCATCCAATCATGGATGAATGTGACCGTAATATAAGCGGTACAATTATTAAAAATTGCATTGTCTATTGCATAGGCAAGAGTAAATTGTTATAGTCTATAGGCAAGGTGCTTAATTGTTCAAGTGTGAGGTGTTGGTTCAAGTGATCAAGTGTAGTGTACAGTAGTAGCCTACAGAGTCAACTGTTGTTCACTTTATAGACAAGGTGCAAGGGTTATAAATGTATGTGTTCTTACCTCTGCCGGATGCTGCACGATGTACAGACACGTAGCCACCACCAGGGGGCGGGCTGGGAGGAACGGGCACAGGCAAACCTTCTGAGGGCGACTGACAGAGAACAGAACGGGGATGAAGCACAGGGATTCATAGTCGATATACTTTGAACTGATACGAGGATAATTCAGTCTGTCTTTTCAACTATCTGTGCTGAAGCGGACGAGGCTAGCCGGTTGAAAGGTGTAGGCAGCCTAACCCAACATATCAAAAGGGCAGATTCATAAGAACTTAGGCTAGCTGGCTAACGCTAGCTAAGCTAGCTCACTTACCAGCATCGCACACATGTGGGACGCCTCTCACAAACTTCAACCGGCAGTGTAGCCAGGTCTTCGAATCCGTCAACTTCTTCTACATTTTGCGACGACAAGATATCACATAAATGGTCAGATTCAACAGCAGGGGCAGAAAGTACAGTTAGGGAAAGATTCGAGATACCCGGGCATGATGTTTCCATCACTAGAAGAGGACTACGGACAGTGTTATACAATGGTCTATATTGCCCTCTACCGGTGCGGAGCATGAACTACAGTAGTAGTGTTATTATTCAATCTGAACGCAAGATGGCGCTAAAGTCAAAACGTTGATGTTATGCTTGGTCAACGCGGGGATAGGCTCGACTAGGACCTGGAACGAACCACCTGAATTATCCATTTGAAACTGAGTAGAGAACATTAATAGTTTTAAGCAGAGGCTTCTCTAATGCTTCTGTGAGATGCCATCATGCATTATAGAGTGGTTATTCTAAAAACCCTAAGGACAAAAACCTTCCACCATTCCTATCCCAGTAATTACCAGTCTATTTGCTTCCTCAGACACATAGTCAATATCGCATTTTTTAATTTTTTCGTCAAAGAACCTCACATGTAGCCTACCCTACCTGCTACCAGGTTCACTTTACAGGCTCTGGGGGGTAAGGAGAGGAGGTAGGAGACTCAAGGAGGGGGGTTTCAGACTCAGAGGGCTAAAAATAACCCTCTTTATGTAGTCAAGAGGAGGGGTGTTCTAACTTAACTCTCTCACTCTATCTCTCTCTCACACACACACACACACACACACAAACACACACCCTCTCAAGCAGGCCAAGCAGATTCAAATGCACAGAGATCAAAACATTCACCCTCACACACACACACACACGTTCTTCCTCTCTCAAATCAGTATGCGCTCGAAGGCACCCCTCCTCTCCCCTTTTTCACACCGGCAGCGTCTGTCCCTTCAACCACCTCATGATTCATGCTCCCCCGTTTCTCAAGCCCTCACCATCCATCAGCTGAGAAGAGATTGGATGAACCTTCAGGATTGGGAACATTCTGCTCACAAGAACACAGAGAATAAATACCGCCCTGCAATGAGAAACACAATATACCTGGGAGAGGAGGCATCGTGACTTTAAAGGAGTAGTTTGGTGTTTAGCATCATAAGCCCTGTTAGGAGGTTATTTACGATCATATACAGCGGGCAATATCAACATTTTCACAGACTTTGCACTCTTGAGATATCATTGCTCATTGCTCATGTTACATAAGTACACAATGAATCTCTATGGGCATGTGCTTATAGAGAACCACCAGACGACCATAATGGATCTCTGAAATATATTACATAGTTACCAAAACTAAGAAAAATATGATATTGAGAACAAATGTGTATCTACACACTGCACATATTTTATTAAAATATTCTGATACGAGTCAAAATTGTGAGCGGATAGGGTAGTGGATTTACTGAATTGATGTGTAACCATTTGTGTAACAATTGAGGCCTATAGATGAATAAACATGTCAGTTTGACATTTTTGGGGAGAGCTTGATTATTAACAGATGTACCTACAGATCATCCTAATATTTTGTGTGAATGATATACATCACTTGCAAGTACACATTGTCTTCTATGTAATGATATGCATTTAACCCTCTTCTGATGCAACAGTCATGAGACACTGACATGACAAAAGAGTAGCCTAGGCCTAACACACCTGTAGATGTAAACATGACCTATATGGTTATTCACCTATAGGCTTCAATTGTAATCAAATCTGCCTCCCAAAGTGTTAAACACCATATCATATTCTTATTAAACATGTTAATTTCCCCCTTGAGAACAGCTAGAGGATGATGCACCGGCCGGTCTCTCTGGCTGGCTCGGTCACTGAGCCCTTTTCAGCTGATTCCGCCCCGCCGGCCCCTCCTGTCTCTGACCCCTGACCCCTGACCCCTGTCGAGTCAACCGCTGCTCTATCTGTCGTTTCTGCTCCACTTCCTCCCTCGGCCGCTTGTCTCTCACGGCTCTCGTCCTTCAGCGTTTCGTCCTCGGCGTCCGGGCGAGACGCTTTTGTCTTTTGCTCCTCGTTGTAAATGTCCTCTTCTTCCAGCGGCTCGGCTCGTGAAACCTGGGTCCCCTCCAGCTGGGACGCGTCATTATCCGCCGCCGAGGACGACGCGTCTCGGGACGGGACGAGGGAAGACGGGGCGTCGGCCTTTTCCGCTTCGTCCGCGTCGCCCTCTCCCTCGTCCGCGGTCTCAGCGGGCGAGGCCGTCTCTTTCTCCTCCTCCCTTTGTTCCTTCCCTCCCGACGTCTCTCTCTCCTCGCCCGTCTCGACCGGGGTCAGGGGGGCCAGCTCCAGAACGCTCTTTCTCCTGGGCGGGGCTACCGGCTTCGCGGCCTGTATGATTATTAACCCGCCGTCACTTGCGGGAGACGGCGGCACTCGCTTTTTCACCGGCGCTCGTCCCCGCGCCGGGGCCTGTGGAATCGCCGTGGCCACGGGGTGCCGAGGAACACTTTTCCCGCCCGCCTCGTCCGTTGGAGAGCTCGGCGCTGGCGGCGCATCGCGACCCGTTACTCGAGCCTCTGCTCGAGGCTGAGGTACGCACTGTGCTTTCTGCGGGACTTTTGCTTCTGCTTTCACTTTCTTTTTCTTGGGTTTGGCGCCGTCCGCCTGTCCCTCTAACGACGGGGGGAACGGCTCCGCGTCGCAGGGAGACGAACTGGCGCACGTCCGGAAAAAATCTGTGATTTCCTCCTCGGCCCCGGCCGGCGCGTCGCCTTTCTTCGCCGCCTCCTCTTGCGAGAGAACGCCCCCGAGATCGTAGGAATCGTCGGAGAACTTCCGAAACCCTTCCTCTTCGTCGTCTCGGTCGTCTTCGGCCGGTCCCGCGTCCACGACGGGCGTCTCGTCCTTCAGGACGAACTTCTCCAGGTAGCCCCTGTCCTCGCGGTCGGAGTGTCTGCTGTGGAAGGACCGCTCCGAGGTCATGCTCTCGGCGTCCTCGTCCTTCTCCCGACTCCCCAGCGCCTCCTCGTACAGGTCTGTGTATAAGAACGCCATGGCCGCCGGCTCGTCCAGCAGAGCCTGGTCGATGATTTTGGGGGGTCCCGGGGAGAGGAAGATGGGGGTGAGGATGTCCTCCTGGCTGCCGAACAGAGCCGAGCCGCTCTCTTTCTGAGGAGACTTGGGCGCCGCGCTCTCGGCCGCCTCCCCCAGGAGGCTCCTGACGACGACGGCGGCGGCGTCCCTGCCGCCGTAAAACGCCTGGTCCAGGTGCTCGCCGATGAGGTCCTCCCCGGCCGCGACGGCGGGCGAGCTGACCCGGCGGTCCGCGGATGGCGGAGGGGCGCCGCCGCCGACGCCGTCCTCGGGCCGCTCCAGCTCGCCGCTCGTCCGGCCCTCTCCTGCCGCTTCCCCCGCCTCGGTCTCCTCCGGCGCCGCCGGGGCCGCGGCGGGGCCGCCCGGTGCATCCTGGGAGTCCACCTCAAAGTAGTCCACGTCATCCGCCGCTCTTCTCCTGGGAGGACAGGACACCGGAGCCCCCGGGGGATCCGTCACGGGTCGCGGGGGTCCGGGGGGGCACATCTCCGTCGGTACTTGGTCCGACACGGTCACCCCCAGGCTGGGGTCCAGCAACTCCTCGCCGGTCTCATCGCCGGGCTTAGTCACGAGGGTCTCCTCCAGATAGGACAGGTTGTCCACCATCGTCCCGCTCTCCTCCTCGTCCACGGTCACCAGCTTCGGCGGGACCACGATGTTGAGGATCTCGGAGCCTTCGGAGACGAGCCGGAATAAGCGCTGCTCTTTCTCCTCGGCGGGGTCCGCCGCCGCCCCGCCCTCGCCACCGCCGCGTCCCTCGGCCCTCACGTTGGGCTGGGACACCTCGACCAGCAGCGGGCGCCCGGGGGCGTCGCCCGCGACCTCGGCGGCGGGCAGGGGGGTCTTCCTGTCGGCCCTGCTCCTGCGTCCGCTGCCGCCCGGCCCCTTGGCGCTCTTCCTCCGGACGATCTGGTCTTCGTCTATGATGATGGTGACCCGGCCCGCGACCCCGTGTCCGGGCGCCGCTGCGGAGCAGAGCTCCGAGGGGGTGGAGCTACGGCTGGAGGACGTCTCCCATCGGATGCCGCTGTCCTCGCCCTGCACGGTTACCATGGAGAACGAGGGGTCTATCATGAGACAGTGCAGCTTGGGCTGGACGTCCTCGTCGTGGACCGCCTCCCGGAGACTAGAGAAGACAACCAAACACAAATACGCATAATGTAGCTAGGGAAACGTTTCAGCAGGGATCATGATCAAATCCAGTTATTGAACAGAAAGTCTCTCTCTCTCTCTCTCTGTTGTCTTTCTCTGTCTCTCTCTCTCTCTCTCTCTCTCTCTCTCTGTCTCTCTCTCTGTTGTCTTTCTCTGTCTCTCTCTCTCTCTCTCTCTCTCTTTCTATGATGGGCGAGACCAAAACAGACATATGGGTCAGTGGCTGTACTGTTAATTACTTAATCGAACTGTCATTTCTAGTAGCATGCCATATCACTCACAGTTAGTTGATCTTATAATGATACATCAGCCACCTCTGATCTCTCATGAGATGAATGTACAGTAGCCTAAACGGAACTGAAAATACTATTATTGTGAATCCTGATACTTTTTAATTTGGTGAAACTAGTAATTTCACTATGTGTAGTGCATAGAATCATCTTATAATACGTGTAATCACAGCACACAAGTTGTGTTTAAAATGTGCATGTAGGCCTATCTTTTTACCTTTTGCGCAGATCCTCAATGTCGTCATCGATTTCAGGGACTTCCTCTGAAATCGCCTCCTCATCCTGTAGTATTGTCATATGGGTGTCTGCGGCCATCCTCAGACATTCCTCTGACAAACTGAAATCCATCTTTTGGAAGATCTTCGCCGTATCTGCCGCTGCCTTATGACTGCGCACTAGTGCTCAGCACTGCGACGTTGATGACATTCTATGAGGCGGGCTCTGAGATGTGTGCTCAGCGTGATCTTGAAATAGATAGCAAGGCATCCAATGTTTCATTTGAGGAGTCCACAACATGCAGGGAGGTGATTTTGTCATTTGTGCACCCTGACAAATGACATTAACATCTTCATGCATGATGTTGTGAAGCAAAACGCCATGTAAACTTAGTATTGCATGCATTGAAAATCTCTTTCTTGAAAGATATTAATAAGTTTGAATACCCTTGAAATTGAATAGTTGCAGCACTTTCTCTAAAGAAATGCTCTTCTTTTTATTTTTCAAGCCAGATCTAAGCATATTTTTTGTCAACACCCTATATCCCGTGGAATGAGCTTGTCTGCCAGTCTGTCATAGCCTTGGAAGACACATGGGACACACAGTGCCTAAGGAATGTATACATATCAGCCATGTCAGCCAGTTACAGCACCATGGACAGCAATAAACAGCGCTATAGTGGTGAGATGACCCACACATAATACTAATCTCTCTCTCTCTCTCTCTCTCTCTCTCAATCATTCAATCAATATATTTCACTATAAAGTCATGATCATCTGGCTCCTGCAAGATCACCTTCCAGCAGAATGTCAACCCGTCTATGTCTGCCTCCTAGCAATGTGTGACACAGATACTGGACGTGGGAATGCAAGCCTCGGGAGGGGGAGGGGTGGTGGTTACGGCTGGTACACACATGAAAGAGTCTCACTCTCTCACAGGCGTTCATCTCTGCGTCAACAAAGTTTCCTGGAACGGATCCAGAATCGGTTCACTCTCCCCAAACCACCAAGCTTCACCGTGAGAGTGGAGAGGAACATTTCACAGTCACCTTGGAGCCAACAGGAGGTCAGGGAACATGAAACTTTCTTGGATGCTTTCACTAACTGCGTCGGGGCCTGTATTAAATGACACGGTGCCTGTGCTGGGGAACACATTTGACAGCTCTCACGTGGTGGCGGGGGCAGGCTAAAAACAGACATCTCTGCAATGTTCCCCGAAAATATGAGGTTGGGTCAGCGTTTTTGTCGCCAGGAGAAGCTCACGCTACATCAAAACACTCACTCACACTGAGTTATAGTGCCCTCCTAACAGCAAAGAGCCAATTAAAAAAGAGGACACCAACACAAAAACGAAACCCCAGTGACTCACTAGCAGCACAGCAGCGAAGCCATAGCTCTTGGTGAAAGTTATTGGAAATCAGGGAATGGAGAGAATTGAGGCGAGCTGGTGATGTTGTGTCTCAAGTCACCAATTCTGATGCCACTGCCATCCTACACTAGAAGATGTAACCTATTAATTATAGCCGATATAGAAATATACAGATAGGCCTATATAGACACAGACTGCTCTGTTTCACTGATAGTATATCAGACTGAGTGAACATTACAGTGTTTACATTTGAGTTACAATTCATTCACATTTCATTCCCCACTTCCAAAGAATGATTGATTGGACAATGGATGTTATCTGCAGTCTAACAATCTGATGCAGACAGTGTAATAACAGCGTTGATCAATTATGTCTAATATCAATAGTCTAAAGTGAGATTCAGTTTCAAAATACACTACGTGCTTGTGTAGCTACATTGAAAAGATCCTGTCTGCTTCACTTAATACTGCACTTGTTGGGAATGTTGACATTCGATGTCCACAAGGTGGCCATCATCAATTGCAAAATAATCTCTGACATGCACATACAGTAGGAGGCATCTGCCATTGCAGTTTAATGTGTTGTATTAATTGAAAGATCATGTTTGTTGTATGTAATCTAGCGTTAGCATTAATCATATTGTCCTATAATGAGTAGATAGATTAAACAAGTTATTAGCTGAAAACTATCAAGGATACTAAAGGTGCCATTCTTAGCTATCACGTCAGATTTCAAAGCATGACGTGTTACGGAGTGTGGCGTGATGACGTTGGCCAATTGACTGCCCTTAGTGAACAGAAGAGACGCCGAGGTGATGATGGATGGGATGAGAGCCGCGGATGACAGCTGATACTCGGATACAGACTCGGTTCGGTGGAGAGAGTCAGTCTTTCAATGGAGCGGATGAGGCTATGACTGATCCGTGGTCGCTGTAGGATATTTCAGAATTGGCCATGTGTAATCAGATTATGTTCTCCCTTGCTTGTTGTATTGATAAATCTTAGCTGTGTCAAGACAGTGATGACGGAGCCTTGAAGAATGCACCAGGTCTGATTGGAGATGAAGCCCTCTCGACAGATTAATTTCCATGCAGCAGATATTAGTTTTATTTGTTATATTTTAATAGGTTATATGCAATGATATGCTATCTTTATCGTTATGTTGGATATAGCCTAGCTAGCTGATTTTGATGGCACTTACGACACCAGGGAACTGGTAGAAGCAACATAATTTGGGGATTTTTTGTAACTGTCGTCACTTACAAGGGGAGATGTTGGAGTGAATTTTCAGCATTTTTCTTGCCTGAGGATAAACACATGCGGTGCAGCTTCACATCCACGGGAGAGCTGTCATCCTTGGAGGACGATAGATAGGATGAGCACCAAACGGCATGCTAGCTACCCCGTATCGAACAGATATTTTAAGCAGATTTTGAAGGGAATATGACTTTGTATGCTGTCAGCAGAGATACCTGGCCACTTATTGCACGGCCACGCATTTTTTGTTGCCTTTAAGTTTAAAAAAAATAAGAAGTTCTCGGCTCGTACTAGCTATCTAGGTTGAAACGGCTCGAGCTCCTGTCAATCATGTGTTTGCGTCTCGAGCTTGTAGTTTAATTAGCAGACATCCTCGCGCTGACTTCCTCCGTTTACCCACGAGCACGATAGAACCAACGAGCATGATAGAACCAACGAGCATGATAGAACCCACGAGCATGATAGAACCAACGAGCATGATAGAACCCACGAGCATGATAGAACCAACGAGCATGATAGAACCCACGAGCATGATAGAACCAACGAGCATGATAGAACCAACGAGCACGATAGAACCGAGAATGCAGCTCGTTTAGTAACGTTCACGTAGTTATACAGACGTCAACGCTGATGTGTTCCAGCACCGTGCACTGACACGCTCATCTGGATGAGGTCTGGACCAACACCCCATATTCAAGAACAAGTCAACAAGCCATGTCGGACTGAGGGGAACGGTATCAAGACTCGGGTTTGTCAAGATACACTCTCTAAAGACGAGTATAGCAGTTTACCGGAGAGGAGAGGGTAACTAACATACTTGGCAGCTTGTTCACGCTGCTCCGGGAATTCTCCGACTAAACCACTCCGACCAACGAACCAAGCAAAATGGGGTACGTATCGCGATCTAATGCCATAACAGCAACATGTAATCCCCGACAAGGGTGTGTGTGTTCATATTTCAGAAGGCAGCAGGGTTTCCACCCACATGGCCAGGCAACACCAAGCTTCATTTGAAGTTGGTTTGACTCTCCACGCTAGTCTTGCCACACTCTGGCCAGACACCTACACTGAAGTCTCCTGCTTGTGAATATCACTCCGAGCTAGCAGGGAATGTTCCCCAACACTGGAAAACATTTCCAACACATTCTGCTAATGTTTTCACATTCATAGAACATTGTTTAGAACAAATGATTGATAGCTGGGTTATTGCAGATGTAGGTTTTCTTTATGGTAATCTGATAGTCAGTATCCAAATGCAGGCTAATTTAAGTGCAGTATTAAATAGATTGGAATGTAGATCTATTAAAATAGTTTCAAGACATGGCAAATCAATTGTCTACAATGCATTGCACTAAATCTTATCAGAGCAATTATTTTACAGAATAAATTGAGTGTTGTCAAGGTCCCAAGGCCCACTAGTTTTGATTCTGCAAATTGTCTCAATTGGTTTAGGAGTGGGGTCGTTCTTTGAGTGACCCGCTTCCTTTTTGAGGAATGATGGCGAAGTGTGCTACGCTTCCAGCATTGTATCCCTATTCTGTAATCTAGCCTGAAATCAATTTCTCTGACATAAGAATGTGCCCCCAAAGTAGCCCATTAGGTCTGCCTGAGCTGGCTGTTACAGCATTAGTGCAGTGAGTTTCTGCTTAGCATAATGGATTAATGTAATTGTAAACGACCTTAAACTTGGCCACTCTGAATAGCTAGGCTATGTGTCAAAATAATCCATATTCAAGCAATAAACATTACCAATACAGATGTAATGGTAGAGCCACATCCAGAGGTCATGGCGTGATTAAAAAGCATTAGGCTAGATGTGTCTAGCACCTTGCTAGAGGTTACGCATACAAGGTTACGAGGTTTATACGAGGTTTAGGTAGCCTATATGGCTTTTTACTGTTCAACAATAGAGAATGTTGCACTGTACTTCAGTCCAGTGAAGAACAAAACTGTGTTGTGTCCCACCTGGTGTACTATGTAGTTAAATACATTTTCCGGGGGGGGGGGGGGGGGGCGTGATTTGGGCCAGACAATCTGCTGAGCCCAATTTGAAACCAGTTTCTACTACAGCACACACGATGCAGCTTAAGAGATCAAACCACAGACGACACGAGGAATATAATAAGCCTCCTCTCCAATTCCACCTAGTGTTCTCCGGCGCGAGCCGATGTACAGAATGGTAGGTGGTAGGAGTGGCAAGATGACGGGGACAGGAAGCCGTTAGATAACTCACCTGCTCGCTAGTGTGAGCAGAGGGACTCGGTATCACGCCTTAGCCTGCCTGGTAAATGGTAAATGAACTGCAACTTTTATCCAAAGCGCTTTACAACGGCCTCTCGTTCACCCGTTCACACACCGACGGCAGCAGCTGACAGACAGGGTGTTAGCCTGCTCTTTGGGAGCAGTTTGGGGGAGGAGCCGGGATTCGAACCGCCGACTCTATGACCATGACCTATGACCTCTACGACCCACTCTACCTCCTGAGCCACAGCCGCCTGCTCTAGATGGAGTCAGTATCGCCCCTTAGACGGCCTGTTCTCTGATGAAACACTGGAGAGAGAGAGAGAGAGAGAATCTTCCTTTAGCCAGCTGCTCTGCTGAAACCGTGCAGAGTCATTGTCACCCCCTAGCCTGGTGCTCTCTGATGAAACAGACAGTGTGACCCCAACTCCCAGCATGCTCTCTGATGAAACCGTGGAGAGAGAGAGGGAGAGAGAGAGAGAGTGGGCTGCAGCAGTGTACCTGACCTCTCCAAACTATCCAAGCTGTCGATATATTCCAGGACCGTCAGGAAATCAGCAGAGAGCGGAACAGTGAAAGGCCTTGAAAGAACAGAAGAGCATCCAGACCTCCCGCTGTGTGTGTGTGTGCGTCTGTGTGTGTGTGTGTGTGTGTGCGTGTGTGTGTGTGTGCGTGCGTGTGTGTGTGTGTGTGTGTGTGTGCGCTTGAGTGACCAGAACCACACAGATCAAGGTCTGACATATGGTATTTTTAACGGGAGGCCCTGGCGAGCCCCACTGCCTCCCCACTGTGAGTGGGTTACCATTGGGGAGAGGCAGCGATCTGATTGGTGGAGAGGGCTATGTGGGAAGGAGAGAGGGGGATGGAGAGGATGTTAGCGGCTCATGACCAGCCCTGAGTCACATGGCGGTTACCATGACGACGCGGTAGCTAAGTTAGTAATGCAGGGATTTTTTTAGTCTGCAATAGCCACTACTGTAAATGGGTCTAAGTCGATGGCTGCTGTGATTAAAAAATAAATATTTCTCATTTCATGGATTCGGATGATATTTATTAGGAACGAAGACAGTGAATCCTGCCTGATGCATGCATACTATTGACGATAGTAAAAACAAATTGAACGTATGCAGCCTAAATGCAATTTCAAGAACCTGTAGCATAGTACGTAGGCATATGCCACCATTACATAGGACATCATATGGCTGCATTATATCCTCTATGCCACCATTACATAGCAAAGCCTGGCTGCATTAAGATTCAAGAATAATTTATTTGTCCTGAGGGAAATTTGTCTTGGACATACAGGCTGCTACATACAGTGCAAAGGTGCCATAACACGGACGAAACAAACATGAGTGCATAGACATCCTCTAGCACAAGGCCTGGGTCCTACGGAGTCTGAACACAAGTGATGGATCTTGTAGGCTGAGGGCGCGTGAGCAGGTCAGGTGTGGATGAACAGCTTCAGAAGAAAAGGCCAAGTGGCACCTTTTTGAAGTGCCCCCCCCCCCCCCCTCCCCGCCCTCTTGACATTACAAAGCGTTTCTGTGGGCGAACGGCGTCTGTATAGCAGAGGAATCCTGCGCCCAGAGAAGCCGCTCCTGGTGACCGACAGAGTCTGACTGTTTACTTACCAGTCTGACTGTTGAAGAGCCTAATTGGGGGCTGCACAAGGATACTTAAACCTTTGGCCGCTGACAGTACCTCGCTTTGTCTAGTAGCTCTATGGAAATGCAAATATGTGTGTGTGTGTGTGTGTGTGTGTGTGTGAGAGAGCGAGCGAGCTGCTGTAAGTGGAGAACTGCTGATTTGATAACATCTGCGGTCAGATTCCTCTGGCACTCGTCATTGAGCCTTGCATGCCACAAAACAGTCCATTGTGATCGGGATTATACACTAACAATCGCTCACACACACACACACGGTCGCAAAGCACACACACACACCTGGTGGATAATAAATGGGGGTGGAGGGGGGTGGGGGCGCTCTAGGCAAATGCTGTGCAGAAGGAAGTAAGCGTGAATGTCAATTCAAGGCAGCTCGTCTCGCCTTTGTAACGAGGCTGTTCTTTTCATGATAAGACTAATACACCCTTGAACACGCCCGGAGGCACACGCCCGCCCCCTCTAACACGTCTTTGACCGTTCCTGGTCACTGCGTCCGTAAGCGACGACGATCTGCCACCACATATTCCACCATCAACATTGATTCGTCTTTTTCTTTTCTTTTTTTTTACTATAGTTAGGGGCGCCACTAGAATTTTTTGGGCCCTATGAAAGAATATAATATTGGGGCCCCCAAACCTAGACCTTATCATAATAAAAAAAAAAAAAAACTGGTTTATGGGGGCCCCTGTCAGTGCAGGGCCTTTGGAATCGTCCTGACTGTTCCCCCCTACTTACAACGCTGCTGATCGTAGTGGCGGAGAAGCTGACGTCTCCACTGGAGGGACTGAGAGAGCCTACTGGTCAGCCCTGTATCCAGAGAGCCTACTGGTCAGCCCTGTATCCAGGGAGCCTACTGGTCATCCCTGTATCCAGAGAGCCTACTGGTCATCCCTGTATCCAGAGAGCCTACTGGTCAGCCCTGTATCCAGAGAGCCTACTGGTCAGCCCTGTATCCAGAGAGCCTACTGGTCAGCCCTGTATCCAGAGAGCCTACTGGTCAGCCCTGTATCCAGAGAGCCTACTGGTCAGCCCTGTATCCAGAGAGCCTACTGGTCACCTGTATCCAGAGAGCCTACTGGTCAGCCCTGTATCCAGAGAGCCTACTGGTCAGCCCTGTATCCAGAGAGCCTACTGGTCAGCCCTGTATCCAGAGAGCCTACTGGTCAGCCCTGTATCCAGAGAGCCTACTGGTCAGCCCTGTATCCAGAGAGCCTACTGGTCAGCCCTGTATCCAGGAAGCCTACTGGTCAGTCCTGTATCCAGAGAGCCTACTGGTCAGCCCTGTATCCAGAGAGCCTACTGGTCATCCCTGTATCCAGAGAGCCTACTGGTCAGCCCTGTATCCAGAGAGCCTACTGGTCAGCCCTGTATCCAGAGAGCCTACTGGTCAGCCCTGTATCCAGGGAAGCTGGGGACACATTGCACTACGGTGTGAGGTCCACATAGAGCCGACGCGCCACTTAAGCCCACGCCAGCGGTCAGACTTAATTGCCGTGTGAAATTGCGCGGGTGTGTGCGTCCTCCGCCGCCATCTCTCTCATGATGAACCGTCTGTCTTAAATAACTAAGCTGCCAAGCGTTCTGCAAACGTAATTACGGCGCCGGGGCGGCTGGGGACGACCCCACAGAGGAGAACAAGTCACACGCCGTCCCAGAGAAGGCCCCCCCCCCCCCGACGAACGCCGGGAGACGCCTGCTCAGAGCCCGACGATTAAAACCCTCTTCCCCCTTGACGCCCGTCATCGGGGGACAACATCTCAATGAGCTGTCGAGACCAGCTGAGAGAGAGAACTGCCTCTGTTGTGTGGGCGGTGTTTTTCTTTGAACGCAGAGGAATAAGGAGCCGGTGGCTGTGTGAGCTCCAGCAGGGAGGGAGCCCCGAGCTTTAACAAGCCCAGAGGGAGCTCACTCGGGTCAGGCTAGGCGTCCTCTCTAGAGACCCTGTCCTGTGGCTCACCCGACCCGATCGATCAAAGGTGATTTTTCTATGTGGATTCGTTTAAGGCGAGGGAAAGACAGAAATTATCAGACGGATGCGTCTAAAAGCTTGACATTTGCGCCCGTCCTCCTAGCTCTGGTAATTGGCGGCTAGCTGTGTATGCGTCATCGTTAGAGCTCAGGCTAACCTTCCGGATGGTTCCGATAACAGCGCATGTCTTCTCATAACTGTCTCTATGGTACCGATTGGCAGTTTTAGATTCGCCAGAGTCCTGAGTGTGAAAAGGTTGCTGCTCTAACACGGGGCCCGAGAACAGCAGGAAAAGGAAGCAATGTCGCTTTGCATGCTGGGATCATCATCCGTGGGTATCTGAGACTAATCACAGCACCTGCCTCAACATGATGTCATGCCTGACTGACCCAGCACTGTTTTCTTTCCTGTTATGGCCTCAGGCCCTAACTGGACAATCTAGCTGAATCCCAATCTGAGTGCGCAAACCACACTTGCGGCCTGAGCACTTAATTGACGTCAGCTGGAAGGGCCAGAGGGTGCAGGGCCATGAATTAAATGGGACAGCACTTCCAGCGGCGTGCCAACGATTCCCAAGCCAGTTTAGCTCAATGCCCCTCCCACTTCGTTTTCATTGGCTGCCGTGTCCCTCCGACGCACAGGCTGCTCTGACGCGCTGCTCGGCTCTGCAAATTGACCGATTGACGTCTGTTTTAATTTAATAATAATTAAAAAATTATGTTGGGTGGGATATGTTTGCAGCATGTGGATTTCAAGATAAATGTTGTGTTATCTGCAAATGTCATCATTTATGTGTGATGCACTCGGATCATGACTCGGATGCACTCAAGCACTGTGTCACATGAGACGCGGTGGGCTGTGGGTATTTTCTGCTCCTAAGTCCGCGAAATTAGGGACTTTAGGTAAGTGCGGTTAAAGTGCGCAAAATGGCAGCAGTGGCGCACTTGTGGACCTAGCAATTCCGTTTTGGGACTACCCTGAGCCCTTGTGGACTTGGCGGGAACCGCATGTAAGGCCACAAGGCCGCGAGTGCTCTGCACTAAGTGCGCGATTTGGGATTCAGCTTTTGTGTGGATGTGGCTGCTTTCTCATTGGCTCGTTCCTCGCTGTGCAGTCAGACAGCTGCTGTAATAGGCCGCTCTTTTCTGGCGTTAGATTCAAATGGATTATGACTGAAGAGCGAGAACCACAATATATTTAGCCAGGTAGGTTTTCACACATACTAAGAATTTGTTCTGGACTGTTGGTGCATAAGACTAAATAAACAACAATAGACAAACAACAATAGACAATGTGCAAGGACAAGACAGGACAGTGCAAAAGATAAGAAATTGCAAAATATAAAAGCGCAAGAAGCAATAGGGAAAGTACTATAATATTGTACTTGCCCCATTGCTTGCTCCATTATATTTTATATCTATATATCTATGATCCTCTATATGCAATGTAATCCTATACAATACGAGTCTTGTGCAAAATCATTCTGATAATACTGAAGAGTTAAGAGTCAGTTGGGGACACAGGCTGTCGGTGAGGCCGGTGACAGTCGGGAAGAAGCTGCTTTTGTACCGAGAGGTTTGGGTCCCCGGTGGCCCGCAGCCTTCTGCTGGAGGGGAGCGGTTCAGAGAGACTGTGTCCAGGGTGGGAGGGGCCGGCCGCCATATTTCTTTCCTGCTTCAGAGCTCCGGAGGCGTGCAGGTCCCGGAGGGATGACAGGCTGCAGCCAAGGTTGCAACCAATCACCCTCTCGGCAGAGCGGATGACACGCTGCAGCCTGGCCTTGTCCTTGGCCGTGGCAGCAGCGTACCAGACGGTGAACGGAGAGGCGAGGAGGACTCGATGATGGATGTGTAGAAAAGTGCCATCAAGGGTCCCATCACTTAAGTGCTGCCATGACACAGTGTGATCCCTGTAAAATGCACGTCAGGCAGAAAGGGAAGTACGCACTCTCATTTAACTACCAATTATAAGAACAAGGCTCTCAAAGTCTGGCTTATTCTTCTTTTATTCTCTCTTTTACATATTGCAGACTCAGTCCGTGAAGCAATTCTTCTTTCAGGAGTCATATTTGATGTGGTCCCCTTGTGTCTTTTTTCACCCCTTCATCTCAAATACTTTCTCAGGTGAAAAACTACAGTAATGGCCTGATATTTCAACTATAGCCTGTACGTTGATGTCAAAGATCTAGTTTTTCGGGGGAGGTTTTCAGAGAGACATCCAGGTCGGTCACAGCCGGGGGACGGACGGCGCCGTTGCTTCGCTAACGCATCGATCTTTCAACCCGAGACCCCCGGACCCGAGACCCCTAAACGCTTCATCTACAGCCGTGTTTTGGAAGCCGTCCAAAATCGAGGTCCCTGATCTGCATGTGTGCACATGAGCTCCCAGGTCAGATTTAGACGCTGTTACATCACCGCTAGGACCCTCCCTTGGCAGCGTGCCCCCCTTCCTGCTTAGTCTAGCGTGTAAAAGCTTAGTAGCTAGCGTGTAGTACGGGCTGGGCGGCCGCTGTAGTGTGCTTGGAAGTGGCGGCGGTCTGCGTGGGTCCTGCAGCGCCGTTCTCCTCAACGCCTTTAAAAGTGGAGTGGAAATTAGCATATCTGCCCTCGCTCTGGCTGCTCTTAAAAAATGCACAATCTCTCTACATTATCTCATCACTGCCGCCCACACACGAGGCAGGAGGGGTTCAAGTTAGTCAGTCTCTCTCTTTCTCTCTATCCCTCTCTTTCTCTCCGTCTTTCTCTCTCAAAAGCCTTAGTCTCCTGTCTCTCTCTCTCTCTCTCTCTCTCTCAAAAGCCTTAGTCTCTCTCTCTCTCTCTCAAAAGCCTTAGTCTCTCTCTCTATCCCTCTCTTTCTCTCTCTCTCTCAAAAGCCTTAGTCTCTCTCTCTCTCTCTCAAAAGCCTTAGTCTCTCTCCCCAGCTTGTTATCGGCTCTCCTCTCTCTCCCCAGTTCGATTAGCCTACTTCCTGCGGCGGCGGCTAGCTCTAGCTCTAGCTAGCTCTCTTTCGATCAGTTCCTTCCTTTTATGCCTTTTTTTAATGTCCAGTCCTTAAACGCCTCTTATCCCTTCTCACCCCCAGTAGTTCCCACACCCACATAAACGTTAGGGGCCCAACTGCCGCCTAGGATAACGTGTTTAATTAAATACTTACACTTAGGCAGCTGCTGTTAGTGTTAGCTCTATAAAGGGATCCGGATGCTTCCATTCACAGTTGTTTTCTTTCACATACAGCGCAAGGCTGGAGGGAGGTTATGATTATTGATACGAAAGAAAGACACCACACACTCTGGTCTAGATGCAAAAAAAAAAGATTTAAAAGGACAACGTTTCGGCCGTAGCCTTCATCACAGTCTTGTTACGTGCACGGGGAGACGCGCCTTATATAGGCTACACCCAAGGGTGGCAGGGAACACCTGGTGTTGATCAGCGTGACGTCAGGTCTAATTAGAGCATACACAGGAAGCGCCCAACATAGTGCCCAACATAGTCATGCTACATATAACACCCGGTGATCGTAGTAAACAACATAGGACAAGTATACAATTATCTCTTATAAGTATCTATATAATCTCTATTACAGTACATTACAATTGGTCTGTATTCTCAATAACTAGAGACATGATGTAGGGAGTAGGAACAGACATCTACTGCAGATAGTAAAAACGAGATATGCTGCAAGCTGTATCTACACACACAATATATATAATATATACAATATATACATATCTAGGGTGAAACCCAAGTGGAGCTGAACATCAGACCAAAGGGCCGTCATGGGTAGCTTGACATGATCCCCCTAGCGGGTAGAGGAGGGTCTAGAGATGATCCCCCTAGCGGGTAGAGGAGGGTCTAGAGATGATCCACCTAGCGGGTAGAGGAGGGTCTAGAGATGATCCCCCTAGCGGGTAGAGGAGGGTCTAGAGATGATCCACCTAGCGGGTAGAGGAGGGTCTAGAGATGATCCCCCTAGCGGGTAGAGGAGGGTCTAGAGGACATGATCCCCCTAGCGGGTAGAGGAGGGTCTAGAGATGATCCACCTAGCGGGTAGAGGAGGGTCTAGAGATGATCCACCTAGCGGGTAGAGGAGGGTCTAGAGATGATCCACCTAGCAGGTAGAGGAGGCTCTAGAGATGATCCACCTAGCGGGTAGAGGAGGGTCTAGAGATGATCCCCCTAGCGGGTAGAGGAGGGTCTAGAGATGATCCACCTAGCGGGTAGAGGAGGGTCTAGAGATGATCCACCTAGCGGGTAGAGGAGGGTCTAGAGATGATCCACCTAGCGGGTAGAGGAGGGTCTAGAGATGATCCAACTAGCGGGTAGAGGAGGGTCTAGAGGACATGATCCCCCTAGCGGGTAGAGGAGGGTCTAGAGGACATGATTCCCCTAGCGGGTAGAGGAGGGTCTAGAGGACATGATCCACCTAGCGGGTAGAGGAGGGTCTAGAGGACATGATCCACCTAGCGGGTAGAGGAGGGTCTAGAGATGATCCACCTAGCGGGTAGAGGAGGGTCTAGAGGACATGATCCCTCTAGCGGGTAGAGGAGGGTCTAGAGGACATGATCCACCTAGCGGGTAGAGGAGGATCTAGAGATGATCCACCTAGCGGGTAGAGGAGGATCTAGAGATGATCCCCCTAGCGGGTAGAGGAGGGTCTAGAGATGATCCACCTAGCGGGTAGAGGAGGGTCTAGAGGACATGATCCACCTAGCGGGTAGAAGAGGGTCTAGAGATGATCCACCTAGCGGGTAGAGGAGGATCTAGAGATGATCCACCTAGCGGGTAGAGGAGGGTCTAGAGGACATGATCCACCTAGCGGGTAGAGGAGGGTCTAGAGATGATCCATCTAGCGGGTAGAGGAGGGTCTAGAGGACATGATCCACCTAGCGGGTAGAGGAGGGTCTAGAGATGATCCACCTAGCGGGTAGAGGAGGGTCTAGAGATGATCCCCCTAGCGGGTAGAGGAGGGTCTAGAGATGATCCACCTAGCGGGTAGAGGAGGGTCTAGAGATGATCCACCTAGCGGGTAGAGGAGGGTCTAGAGATGATCCCCCTAGCGGGTAGAGGAGGGTCTAGAGATGATCCACCTAGCGGGTAGAGGAGGGTCTAGAGATGATCCCCCTAGCGGGTAGAGGAGGGTCTAGAGATGATCCCCCTAGCGGGTAGAGGAGGGTCTAGAGGACATGATCCCCCTAGCGGATAGAGGAGGGTCTAGAGATGATCCACCTAGCGGGTAGAGGAGGGTCTAGAGATGATCCCCCTAGCGGGTAGAGGAGGGTCTAGAGATGATCCACCTAGCGGGTAGAGGAGGGTCTAGAGATGATCCCCCTAGCGGGTAGAGGAGGGTCTAGAGGACATGATCCCCCTAGCGGGTAGAGGAGGGTCTAGAGGACATGAATCCCCTAGCGGGTAGAGGAGGGTCAAGAGGACATGATTCCCCTAGCGGGTAGAGGAGGGTCTAGAGGACTTGATCCACCTAGCGGGTAGAGGAGGGTCTAGAGATGATCCCCCTAGCGGGTAGAGGAGGGTCTAGAGATGATCCACCTAGCGGGTAGAGGAGGGTCTAGAGATGATCCACCTAGCGGGTAGAGGAGGGTCTAGAGATGATCCACCTAGCGGGTAGAGGAGGGTCTAGAGATGATCTCCCTAGCAGGTAGAGGAGGGTCTAGAGATGATCCCCCTAGCGGGTAGAGGAGGGTCTAGAGATGATCCCCCTAGCGGGTAGAGGAGGGTCTAGAGGACATGGTCCCTCTAGCGGGTAGAGGAGGGTCTAGAGGACATGATCCCTCTAGCGGGTAGAGGAGGATCTAGAGATGATCCACCTAGCGGGTAGAGGAGGATCTAGAGATGATCCCCCTAGCGGGTAGAGGAGGATCTAGAGATGATCCCCCTAGCGGGTAGAGGAGGGTCTAGAGATGATCCACCTAGCGGGTAGAGGAGGGTCTAGAGGACATGATCCCCCTAGCGGGTAGAGGAGGATCTAGAGATGATCCACCTAGCGGGTAGAGGAGGGTCTAGAGATGATCCACCTAGCGGGTAGAGGGGGGTCTAGAGATGATCCACCTAGCGGGTAGAGGAGGGTCTAGAGGACATGATCCACCTAGCGGGTAGAGGAGGGTCTAGAGATGATCCATCTAGCGGGTAGAGGAGGGTCTAGAGGACATGATCCACCTAGCGGGTAGAGGAGGGTCTAGAGATGATCCACCTAGCGGGTAGAGGAGGGTCTAGAGATGATCCCCCTAGTGGGTAGAGGAGGGTCTGGAGGACATGATCCACCTAGTGGGTAGAGGAGGGTCTAGAAGACATGATCCACCTAGCGGGTAGAGGAGGGTCTAGAGATGATCCACCTAGCGGGTAGAGGAGGGTCTAGAGATGATCCACCTAGCGGGTAGAGGAGGGTCTAGAGGACATGATCCCCCTAGCGGGTAGAGGAGGGTCTAGAGATGATCCACCTAGCGGGTAGAGGAGGGTCTAGAGATGATCCACCTAGCGGGTAGAGGAGGGTCTAGAGGACATGATCCCCCTAGCGGGTAGAGGAGGGTCTAGAGATGATCCCCCTAGCGGGTAGAGGAGGGTCTAGAGGACATGATCCCCCTAGCGGGTAGAGGAGGATCTAGAGATGATCCACCTAGCGGGTAGAGGAGGGTCTAGAGGACATGATCCACCTAGCGGGTAGAGGAGGGTCTAGAGATGATCCACCTAGCGGGTAGAGGAGGGTCTAGAGGACATGATCCACCTAGCAGGTAGAGGAGGGTCTAGAGATGATCCACCTAGCAGGTAGAGGAGGGTCTAGAGATGATCCACCTAGAGGGTAGAGGAGGGTCTAGAGATGATCCCCCTAGCAGGTAGAGGAGGATCTAGAAGGCAGGGCAAGTTTATTTATATAGCACATTTCAGCCACAGGGCAATTCAAGGTGCTTTACATGAGACATTAAAAGCATTAAAACAAAAAGCAAGACATTATAGACATTTAAAACAAAAAGCAGGACAAATAGAGTACAGGAATAAAAGTTACAGTGCAGTATACAGATATAACAGAAAAAAGAAAAGTCTTCAGGCTTGTTTTAAAATAACCAAGAGTTGCAGCAGACCTGCAGTTTCCTGGAAGTTTGTTCCAGATATGTGGGGCATAAAAACTCGATCTGTGCCAGACGACCTGAGGGATCTGGATGGTTCCTAGAAGGAGGCGAATGGAAGCATTATAAGAAACAACACGGATCAAACTCAACATTCAGACCATTGGAAGATAAAGTGTTAAGAGAATGAATGTAAAAATGCTCCCTTTGGGCAAGTAAGTTCGCCAGGTTGCGGTGTCTTTCTTATCAGTCTTATCAGACTCCAGCACCTCTCCTAGCTTTCCAGGTGTGCGTTTTCTCCTCTCCTGCAAGGTTATGATTATTAGCCATCCTTTGACAAATATGACCAACCAGCTTCCAGGGCAGGTAGTCACACACCTTTAAGGCAAGGCAAGGCAAGGCAAGTTTTTTTATATAGCACATTTCAGCCACAGGGCAATTCAAGGTGCTTTACATGAGACATTAAAAGCATTAAAACAAAAAGCAAGACATTATAGACATTTAAAACAAAAGGCAGGACAAATTAAAAGCATTAAAACAAAAAGCAAGTCATTATAGACATTTAAACAAAAAGCAGGACAAATAGAATACAGGAATAAAAGTTACAGTGCAGTATACTGATAAACATAGCAAACTTTAAGAATCAGCCATTGTAGTTTTTCCTACTACATTTTCCTACATAATTTGCTTTTCGGGCGTGGTGCATAACATGGAGACAACATTGGACAGGGTGCAGGGACGAGACAGGACAGTGCAAAGACAGGCCAGTGCAAAGAGCGAGTACAGAAGGCTAGTCTTGGGCTAGGATGGGCTTATCCGTCCACTAGCAGGTCAAACACACCGAGTCAAGAGAAACCTGCAGGTTCGGGGATGATGGACTAGCACGCCGTTTCCCGCCATCCATCACGCCCTAGCCGCCGCCTGGGCTGTCGTTTCGGTGGGAGAACCCCTGTAACAGTCCAAACGGGCCGGGCCTTGTTCTGAAGATGAATCATTTCTAACGACACAATCTACCCCACCCTCCTTTCTCTGTGCAAGAGTACATTAACCGTAATCAATGTGGGAGTAGGGGAACATCATTTATACTTGTTGCCGTTTGGCAACCTTTATATATTATACCTACTGAGTCAATTTGATTAAGCTCGCTGTTCATCCACTCATTGGTGGTGATTGAATTTTTGTCTGTGGCCAGGTAATGTTTCTCTATTGCTCATGTCAAAGTTATTTGCTAATGTGCAGCTGGCTTGAAGAGATTTCTAGCACTTAGTTGATACAGGGAAGGGGTTGTGTGTGTGTAAAGGGCGTCGCGACGCGCGCACACACTCGTCCTCGTGTGTGTTCCCGCGCGCCGACCGCGCCGGCGTCCGCCGCCCTCGTCGCGGGTCGCACAGCAGGGGGCGAGTGAATAATGGATGTGTGTAGAACCGGGAGGCTGTGGCTGTGTTCCAAATCGCATACTTCTACTTCTTCCTACCTACCTACCGTACCTACTACAGCTGCCCTTAGAAAGTACGTACTTTGCAAGCAGTAGGCATCCAATTGGGACATACTACCTTGTCATAACATTGCACCTTGAAATTTGCCCACATCCGTTGCTGTCCATAACGCGACATTCGTCTACAGCTGTCACGACTCGCACATGTGACGCACATTTCCGCTGCGCACAGGATTGTGGGTCAGAATAGCCAGAAAAGCCTGCTGGCTTGCATACTGCAAAATACGACCGGATGTAGTAGGACATCCTGGTATTTTTGCCATACTGCATGTGGCATACTATGTATTGGGACATACTACATCCTGTTTTGGCATACTATATAGTAGGGTAGTATGCGGAACGCAGCCCGTGTCTCTCACCCGGCTCACAGACATCACCGCACTGCTCTGGAACCTCGAGCTCCGGTTGCGACTGCAGCCCCGGCGCCT
>NC_140235.1:38827179-38847179 GCF_949987555.1 Borostomias antarcticus
AGACGTACCGCGATAACGGACTTTAGCTAACAACAAACATAATGTACTAATGTAATCTTCTCTCAGTCAGAGTAGTCTTTTTGACTTCATCTTATCTTATTTTAAGACTTTATCTTATCTTACGGCCCAAACTTAGTCCAAACTGTCGTGTTTCTACCACTTTCACCAACAGCTAGCGTTGCATTTGTGTGAAAACAGTAGAATATGAGTGGAAGGAACTGAGGTGTTGTGCTCTCAGCTCACCTCAGTAGTATAACCACGCGGTCAGATAATCAAACCCTAATGTCATGGTTCGATTCACAAGTGCAACTTTGTCGTACTTCTACTGTGGTCAGTTACTCATGTGGCGGGGCTTGTCTGACCACTCTGCTCTCCCCAGCAACCCCAGCGCCACGTCGCCGCCGTAAAACACAATGTGTTGTCAGTCAACAAACCCGGTAAAACGAAGGTAAAAGAAACGTAGGAAACCATCGCCATAATAACCCCGGTTTGACCCCCGACCCCTCTCCCCCCCCCCTCTCAATCCTAAACAGCAGGGTTATCGTCCCTCTCTTGGCCTCCACTAACACACTCACCACCGCACTGGCCTCTCCCCTAAGAACAGCGCCTCCTGCTGGCGTCCGCGCACGCCTGCAGACGACGCAAACACCTCACGGCGTAGGACGCCGCCGTTCCGCTCTTTGGGGAGAGACCTGTCAGGGTGGATGTAGCGACCCCACCCCCACCCCCCCCATGCTCCTAATCCCAGATTAACACCCAGATTAACCCCATTGTAGTCTCACGTTAACCCAACCCCCACATCTCTAGGCGTTCATACACTCCCTGATAGTGATGCTTCATCACCAACTGCTTGGCTGACCGTTAGCTGACCGTTAGCTGACCGCTAGCTCTGCTCGCTTGATAATAAACCATGACTTAAGTGGAGCGTAGACCAGCGGACAGCTGACCAAACTGAGATGACGACGCCGACGCCCCGTTTCGTGACGCCCGTCCGTTCTGGTCCAATCAGGAGTCGGCCGCGGGCGACCTGCAGTCCCCCCTGACCCCGGAGAGCATCAACGGCACGGACGAGGAGAGGGTGGCCACGCCCGACACCCCGCAGCACCCCGAGCCCCGGGTGGAGCCCCCCCAGACGCTGTCCTTCTCTCACAGGTAGGCCCCGCGCCGAGCCAGGGGCTGGAGTAGGACAGGTAGGCCCAGGAGAGATACACCCAAGTGGGTGACGGCGGTGGAATCATTAGCCACCGTAGGCTGAAAGAAACGGCAGTTGGGTGTGTATTTTCACCACAAGTTCCCTTGTCGGCATCCTACAAAGAACATCCTCACTTCTCACACTCAGTTTTATTTTGTGATAATAATAATTTTGAGATAATAATAATTTAACTTTTTTTTTTTTTTTTGCTCCATTCTATTCACCCTCTGTAATACCCCCCTCCCCCTCCCCTCCTCTAGTCCAAAACGAGCGCATAAGACACTGGACACACGCCACCCCCATGTCCAGCTCTGTAGGGGGAGGAGTTTACTCATCCACCGAGGCCTCTCTTCTGAGTGCTGATTTAAAATGGAATTGGTCCAGCCTGCATCCACCCATCCATTATTAATCTGTCCCCGACGCGCCGGAGAGCTGCAGAGCATTACAGTACATTAGAGCGCTCTACGACGTGGCGCTGGTATTAATTATGAATTACTAAATGAATGTCTCCGTAGACACTGTACACTATTTCCCTCAGGTCCACTTTGCCTTGGGGCGGGGGGGGGGGGGGGGGGGGTCTGGTAATGCGCCAATGACCGTAGAACATGGACTTTAAACACATGTAGCGGTGCGCTAATGAGCGCGGTGTTGCATGTTAGATGTCTTCAGCAGGGTTGTGCTTCAGTCCAGTGCTAACGCAGTAGACGCTTGGTTCAGATGATCATTAATCATGGATTGATTGAATATTTAATTCAGTTGACTAGCTGAGTCTGGTGAGCTCCAGTGACTTGGCTGTTGCTCAGTAACTTCATCTGACTTGACCGACTGTCTGTCTGTCTACCTGTCTGTCTGTCTATCTGTCTGTCCGTCTGTCCACCCGTCCGTCTGCCTGGCTGTCTGTCTGTCTTCCTGTCTGTCTGTCTGCCTATCTTCCTGTCTGCCTGTCTGTCCGTCTGTCTTCCTGTCTGTCTGTCTTCCTGTCTGTCTATCTTCCTGTCTTTCTGTCCATCTGTCTGTCTGCCTATCTTCCTGTTTGTCTGTGTCCGTCCGCCTGTCTTCCTGCCCATCTGCCTGTCTTCCTGTCTGTCTGTCTGTCTTCCTGTCTGTCTGTCCATCTGTCCCTACGTCCGTCCGTCCAGCTCGTCCAGCATCAACAAGCACTGGGAGGCGGAGCTTGAGGCGCTGAAGGGGAACAACGCCAAGCTGACGGCGGCGCTGCTGGAGTCCACGGCCAACGTCAAGCAGTGGAAGCAGCAGCTGTCGGCCTATCAGGAGGAGGCGGAGAGACTGCACACACGCGTAAGACAGGGCGAGACCAGCAGGGCGAGACCAGCAGGGCGAGACCAGCAGGGCCAGACCAGCAGGGCCAGACCAGCAGGGCGAGAACAGCAGGGCCAGACCAGTAGGACCAGACCAGCAGGGCGAGACCAGCAGGGCCAGACCAGCAGGGCCAGACCAGCAGGGCGAGACCAGCAGGGCCAGACCAGTAGGACCAGACCAGCAGGGCGAGACCAGCAGGGCCAGACCAGCAGGGCCAGACCAGCAGGGCCAGACCAGCAGGGCGAGACCAGCAGGGCCAGACCAGCAGGGCGAGACCAGTAGGGCCAGACCAGCAGAGCCAGACCAGCAGGGCGAGACCAGCAGAGCCAGACCAGCAGGGCGAGACCAGCAGGGCGAGACCAGCAGGGCGAGACCAGTAGGGCCGTACCACCACAGGGCGGGGGGGGGGGGGGGGGGGGGTTACAGATGTTACGTAATAATAGAGAAAAATACTCCACTGTTAAAACAGGCTAGGGAAATAAACAGCATGAAGGAACCAGGGCTGTGCAATCAAATCGATACAGCAATATTTTATTTTCCGCAACACTGTATCGATCTTTCCGCGGTACTGTATCGATACAGTAGAAATGTACTGTACAGAACAAGACAGGGAATAGATATAGATATAGACGATAAAGGATAGAATTCAGTCATATATACATGATTCATATTTTTATATAGATTTAAATGTCCTTCTATTCCCTCCGCCCACAGGATCACCTCCAGGAAGTGGGGGGTGGAGTTTTATCTTCAGCAAACATTCAGTTAATTATGTAGAGTATCGCAATATATCGCAATATGTATTGTATCGTGACCCATGTGTCATGATATGTATAGAATGAACAGAAGAGGTCATGCAGGTCAGAGGTCAGAGGACACCTGGACAGGAGAGAACCTACTGCCGTATGTAGTATGGATACAGTAGTATGGATAGAGTAGTATGGATACAGTAGTATGGATACAGGGTGCAGTGTAAGAATGCACGTGTCTGAAGCACCTATTGCATTTATATTTTGCTATTCTTGCACTTTGGCTTCAGCACTAGATTATGCTCTTAGCCGCTTGTTTAGAAAGGAGATGTGAGTTCTGGTGAGTAGTACACACCTGCAAACTTGTCACCTTTTGGCTACAGTCACCTTTGTTATGTCAAACAGGGTAGTTGAAGTGAATCTAGAGGGTTTTAATGTTGTATGTTGTCACCTTTTTCACTACTCGAGTTTGCAGGTCTGGTAGTAGTACGCCGACTACCTACGTTAAACGCAACGATCTTAAGTCTCTTTGGATGAAAGTGTCTGCTGGACGACTGACCTTGTGCGTTTGTTTGTCCAGGTCACGGAGCTGGAGTGCGTGAGCGTTCAGACCACCGTCATCAAGTCTCAGAAGACCGAACTGAACCAGACGATAGAGGAGCTGGAGGCGGAGCTGAGGGCCAAGGAGGAGGTGAGTGGCGTGACGGCGGGCGCCGCGTGTGAAACATCGTTAGGATCCCCGCGGCTCAAATAACTTTTCTGTCCGGCGGTCGTGTGCAGGAACTGGAGCAGCTGAAGGCCGAGGTGCAGAGCGCAGACGAGTTCCAGAACCAGAAGGACTCGATAACGCAGAAACTACACGTGAGAACGCTGCACTACACTCATATATATACTTTGTATATATTCTATACTTTATACATATTGTATAAATATGTTTATGCTTTGTTTTATTCTATGTTTATGTACAGATCTATTCTGTACATTCGCACTGCTGTAACACCCACCCCCCCACCCCCACCTGGGGGATGGGATTACATTACTTAACCACATGCAAGGCTAGCGTAGCGTCTTAAAAGATGCCTTTTGGCTTCTGTGTATTTCTCTCTCGTTCTCTCTCTCTCTCCCCCTCTCTCGTTCTCTCTCCCCTCCCTCCCCCTTCCTCACTCTCTCCCCCTCCCTCTCTCCCCCTCCCCATCCCTACCTCACTCTCTCCCCCTCCCCATCCCTACCTCTCTCCCCCTCCCTCCCTCTCTCCCCCTCCCTCCCTCTCTCTCTCTCCCCCTCCCTCCCTCTCTCTCTCTCCCCCTCCCTCCCTCTCTCTCTCCCCCTCCCTCCCTCTCTCTCTCTCCCCCTCCCTCCCTCTCTCTCCCCCTCCCTCCCTCTCTCTCTCTCCCCCTCCCTCCCTCCCTCTTCCTCCCTCTCCCTCCCTCCCTCTTCCTCCCTCTCTCTCCCCCTCCCTCCCTCTCTCCCCCTCCCTCCCTCTCCCCCTCCCTCCCTCCCTCCCTCCCTCTCTCTCCCCCTCCCTCCCTCCCTTTCTCTCCCCCTCTCTCTTTCTCCACCTCCCTCCCTCCCTCTCTCTCTCCCCCTCTCTCTCTCTGTTCTCCCAGGACTCAGAGTCGAGGAACCGTGTTCTGGAGGCCCAGCTGGGTGAGCTGGAGCAGCGGGTGGAGTCCGGCCAGCAGGAGAGGGAGGCGTTCCGTAAGAGCCTGTGTTCCCTGCTGGAGCAGCTGGACGGAAAGATCTTCGAGCTGACCGAGCTCCGCGACAGCCTGGCCAAGCTGATCGAGGACAGCTAGGGGGGAGCGTCCGCCACCGCCCCCCGCAGGAGAACCACCGCCACTGCGCCCTCCTTCCTCCCTCCCTACCAACCAACAGAGTCCCGCGCGCGTTTGTAGGCGTTCGGAGGGAAATGTTTTGTGAGGGAACGTTTGTGATGAATATACTCACCTGCGTTGTGCATGTGGGCACTCTGGGACTGAACACTTGCGTTGTTGTTGTTGTGAATGAACACATTTACTTTCTCTCATTTTGACGAATGCGTGCATGTGTACCCCCACGTGCATATGCTGGTACTCCTGTATACATACAGTGCTTTACACATGTTGCTACTTACACACACACACACACACACACACCTCTGAGTGTTTACACAGGAGGCCACAGAGAGCCTTCTTTCAGCGCCTCTCACACACATGGGGGAGATCTGACTACAGGCTAACTTATCAATGATCTGATGTTTCATGTTTAGCTTCCTGGCTAGCATTCCATTTAAGACATAAAAAAAAAAAAGGTTTTCCTTTCACCTTGACAGGAAAAAGGTCCTAGTTTAAAAGGTCCTAGTTTAAAAGGTCCTAGTTTAAAAGCCCTAGTTAGGAGCGTTTCAGTGCTGCGCTGTTCAGTCACCCAGCGTTGGTGAAGGGTGTTTTTGTTTATTGTTGTTCTCTATGCATCCTGGTTTGTTTTCTAACTATGGTCATGTGTATTATTATTATTATTATTACTACTACTATTATTATTGTTATTATAATAGCTCATGTTGGCATGGCATTGTCAGCCAAATGAACTGTCAGATCAGATGAGACAGACTCCCCCCTCACCTAACTCCAAGGTCATCTGGACAATGACAAGAGGTCAAAGGTGACTGAGAATCAACCTTCGTGTGACCTTGGCGAACGCTCCCAGCGTTTGTTTCACCTGAGGAAACGGGTTTTCCCAGCGACGGCCAGGGTCCGAGTGGCCCAGGAGGACATCTTATCCACTACAGTAAATGAGCAATACTAAGAAGTCAAACTCTTCAAGTCTCACTTTCAGGTATTTAACTGTTCTCGGACGCGTGAGACGACGTGAGAAGCTGGAGTTTGTCAGCGGTGACTGCAAAACAGTCTTTCCTTTCTATACATAGTTTTGTATGAATACTAATACGACACATTTCTAGTGCACTTGTGAAAATGGAATGGAATTGTATGTTTGGGTGAATCCATAGAGATGATTTAGTTTTCTCTTCCCCTTTTGTTGCGACTTGAAGTGCAATGATTGAATCCTACGTTCTTTTTTTTGTTAATTTATTATCCAAGCTATGTATTGGCTATGACTATAATGGGAGTTATATGAAACATATGCTTTCTTTTCTTTGAATCATGATTTCACTTAATCTTGTTTTTTATGTCTGGTATGTGGGTATTAAGGTTGTTTTTTAGGTGTGGAAAAACTGGCATATTTTTGAACTATTACACAAAGGAAATGGAAAGAGAGAGACTTGTGCACAGCAGCAGATTTGCATTGAGACTTTTTTTTTTTCCTTTTGCCAAAAATGTTTTCCTGTACAGAATGACTTTTGCTGACGTTGCCTTTGGTACAAAGATGCATCAATGGTAGCTAAACTACGGTACTTTTTGTGGGGTTTACTATTGCCAAAAATCTGTGAAATGTAGGAAAAATATATCTATGTATACCTGAAGAACACTATTTAAGGGCTTGTCGTTGGTTCGGGTATATTTGGGAGACACGTTTGAAGTTAGCAGGTGGCTTTAAAATAACATTTAAATTATGAACCATAATATTACAGTTTGAAAGGGAATAATGTTTGAGTCATAACTTTAAATGTTGATTATAACACATGCTTAAACAATTGTACTTTTGAGTTTATAATAAAACTTAATGAAAACAGGTAGGATCGTCATCTTTCAGCAGCTTATGGGCTGACGTGGCCTAGATTTGTGAGGAGGGCTAGGTCATGGAGTATGTGCTTACTGGAGTGGAGGAGAAATTCAATAGATTCAATGACTGTTGTCGAACCTTTGGCCTATATCCACAGAGTGAATAGCAATGCAATTAGACGTGACAAAAGACTGCCTTGGTTTGCAAATAAAGGCCGATGGCTCGATGCAGCAATGGAGCCTTGGAAAAAAATACAGGACCAGACAGGAATACATATCGGTACATTTTTTATCTAGAAGGGAAAAATATATAATTGCCGTTAAGAATGTAATGATAGGAAAGACGAGTAAATAAAATAAAAAAAATCTTAAAAAGCACAAAAAGACATCTTAAAAAGCACATTTACATTTGTATGGTATTGCTGTAAAATGATTACCTCATTTCTTAAAATATGAAGTTTTTTCTCAATAAATACTTGATGTTTTTATGCATGCTGAGGATTTTCAGGATTTACATTTCATTACAGTATAATACATATGACAAATATCGACTTTTCAGTTCAACATAATATTGCACTTATCTAGTGACCGTCTTTAATCCAGACCAATCACATGCATAAGGTCATACCAGTCAACCGTTACTTAAGTGAACTGTAGAGTTAGTTTCAGACGTCTAAAATGGAAAATACAGGATTTGGATTTTACAAATGTATAACAAAGATTGGTATAAAACAATTAGGTACATCAAAAAGCCAAAATACAATGAAAACGGACCAAGAAATGTGAATGCTGGAGTAACAGTGCGGTAGCTGTCTCAGGCTACAGAGACCACAGAGGACAGGGGCTGCATCTACAAAATGGCCGCTTCTCATCGTCTGCTGTCTGTGCCCTGGCTGGTGAGTCATGTACAGGTGGGAAACTCCATGCTGGCGTCCCCCTCAGATGAAGGCGTACTGAACACTTGAAGAGAACAAGCTACTCTAGACTACTGAGGTAGTCCCCGGGCGGGAGGACACAGCAGGAAGTGGCATGTTTCAGTTTGGAATAGTTGCGATGACGACAGCATTTCAAAAATGAGGAGACCGCCAAACATCACTAAATATAGTATGGAAGGCTTTGACTGGCCAAAAGTGTACTTGCGACAGCAGTTGCAAAAGTCCATCTGTGTTACAGCTCATTCTCAGACCAGCAGATTCATCGTCAAACTCAGTGCGTGAGTTTCATCACAGTAACGAGATGGTTCAGTTTTGAGAAAAGTCTTCAGTTTTGACACAACTCATACATGGTAAAAACAGAGTAACACCTGCAGGTAAATCAGTAATAGTGGACTCGCGTGGTAAACAACTAAAAAACAAACTGGTAGAACATAAACACAAACAAATAAAACAACTATTTTTTTCTTTTTTCTTTTTTTAACACACTTCATGATCCTTGTGTAGAGCAGAAATCCCCTGCTGGTTGGACAGGCCTGTGGCAACGCCTCCTTGGACAGAATCCGCATTTAACAGGTCCCGATTACAGGGTAGCACTTTATAATAACCATCCTTTATAAGCTATTTATAACACGATTGTGAAAGATAAGTGATCTTAGTAATATTTGTAAGCAATTATGAACGATCGGTAAATGATTAGTGACTATTAACACAGAACCGCTGCATGAGGTTGATCAAAGCCAGACCTTCATATAGTGATGCACTGATATACAAGTCCCTCTAGATGAAGTTAAGTTGTCAGGAGCCGTGTCCGAATCTCCATACTATGTATGTAGTACATACTATATAGTACGCCAGATGCAGCATGCTATTTATCTCGCATATGTGACGGCCCTCTGGCCCTCTATGGGTAACCCTGGCTGCGTTCCGAATCGCATACTTCTACTTCTTACTACCAGTACCTACTACAGCTGCCCTTAGAAAGTACGTACTTTGCAAGCAGTAGGCATCCAATTGGGACATACTACCTTGTCATAACATTGCGCCTTGAAATTTGCCCACATCCGTCGCTGTCCATAACGCGACATTCGTCTACAGCTGTCACGACTCGCACATGTGACGCACATTTCCGCTGCGCACAGGATTGTGGGTCAGAATAGCCAGAAAAGCCTGCTGGCTTGCATACTGCAAAATACGACCGGATGTAGTAGGTCATCCTGGTACTTTTGCCATACTGCATGTGGCATACTATGTATTGGGACATACTACATTCTGTTTTGGCTTACTATATAGTAGGGTAGTAGGCGATTTGGAACGCAGCCCCTGTGTCTGTTTGCCAATCAGGACAATTCGGGACAGCTGCCATATCCTGTGTGGCCATAAAGGGCGCTCCAGGCCACACGCTTGGGTGCTCCACCAGCACCATTATTCTGTCTTTGTTTGGTTTGGTTATGCTACACCATACAACACCCTCTTCACCATACATTTCACTGCATACACTCACCTACATGCCTGATACACTGATTTTCATACCCCATTAGATTATTGTTTAGTTTTCGGTTCTATACTTTATTATATTAAATTCTTGATTATTTTACTTATATTCGGTGTGTGTCTCCCTTTTTGTTATGGCCATGAGCCTAGTCGTAACACATACTACACATGTTTTCGTGGAGTAGTATGTACTAAATAGCATGTAGTAGGCGAGTTGCAGTATGTACTATATAGTATGTAGCATGTAGTATGGACATTCAGACACGGCCAGGCTCTACGGAGCTGTGGGTTGATTCCGACATCATCAACATCATAGTGGTTCTGTGTGTATCTACTAATCAATTACTGACCATTTATAACTGTCTACAAACCATTTTTAACGGTTTCTTAATTTTCTACAAATGTTTTATGAGAATCGTTATTATAAAGTGTTACTGATTACAGTTCGGTGATTACATTGATAACACACAATCAACCTCAACAAATAACCTCTCAAACTAAAGACAAACTCAGCACACCAACCTACATCAGACTTCTCCAAGACCTGGACATCCATACTTCAGTCCTGTACCAGAGGCCTGTATTTCAATGACACGACACCCTGACCCTACAGGGGTCCCGTCAGCCCAGCTGGTCAGGGCAGGGGGGCTCGGGCCCTACTTCACTGATGAGAAACGCTTAAAAAAAGGGACATTTCACACCTGTTTTCTGATCATGTTCAAGTTACATCAACAATCATCTCAGGTTAAGATTCGACTCCGGGTCGAATCCAGGCCCTCGGATCTCCTACTGGGCCTCTCTCTCTAAGACCCCAAACTTAAAACACTGTGCGTGTGTGTGAGAGCGTGTGTGTGTGTGTGTGTGTGTGTGCGCGTCTAACACTAGCTCTCCCAGTCGGCGCAGGGCAGGCCCTCGTCCTCGGACTCGGACTCCGGTGACGCCTCCTTGATCCTGCGCAGCGCCTCGTGGATGCTGCGCGTCAGCGCGTCGGCGGAGTGCGGGAAGTAGGCCTTGGCGTGGCGCCCCCCTCCCCCCGGCTGCGTCCTCACCTTCCGCAGGCGGACGCCCTGCCGGATCTGCGCCAGGATGTTGTCGGCGTCGTCGTCGTCGGGGTCCGGGGCCAGGACGCGCAGCTCGGCCTTCCTCAGGTGGAAGCTGCCCCTCTTCAGGGAGGCCAGCACCTCGTCCATGGGCGAGCCCGCTGGGGGAGACAGCCACACGCGCTCGCCGTCAAACAAACATCGACCGCTCGCCACCGTCTCGCACCGTGTCCTGACGGCACGCGACGCAAGCGAGCGTCGGCGACAAAATGCGTTCCGTTGCTTTGTTTTCTATTATGTAATAACGCTCGCCCTGTTCCTATTTCCCTCCTGTCGCTCGCGTTGACAGGCGCTCGTTCTTTAACTGTCTTCAGTTGGGAATATAGACAAATGACGTAACAGAACAGGAAATTTAACGGTTTCAGTTAGGACAGCAAGCGTGCGCTGTCGCGTTCTGTTGCTCGCGTCGCAAGCAGTTAGGACACGGTGTTAGCGTAGCACTCCCAAGGGCCCCATTTTCATAGCAGCAGTTAAGTGGCGTTATGACCTAGCGCTGGCTAATTGCCAGTTTCCTGTTTCATCTCTCGCAAACTGAATATCCCCCCTCTCCCCCACACAATAGGGGGGTGTGACGATGAAAACTCAAACGCTGGTGCCGTGTGCAAACCCGACCTTATTGATGCGCTTTATCGGTGCGCACATACGACCACATGAACCATAGGGTTATCTAACGTCACTTAAATGTTTTGTGAATATTGTGAATCCCCCCACCATGTTGAGGCAAATCACCGATCCGTAACTTATGCTAAGAACTATTTAATCACAGTGACGGCCATCCACCTGTACCGTTCAGTGGGATAACAACTGATAAATATGTTTGTGTGCACGTTGTTTTTCTTATGTGAAATGGTTTCATTATTTCCATTTGGACTACAGCTCTGAGGAAGACGCTTAGTCGAAACGTCGGTCACCTGTTCGCCTGAAATAAACGCGCACGCTACGTTACGTGAGCGCTCCGGTGTTTTGCGCCCGGCGGTCTATTGGAAGAGCCCGGGTTTTCTTACAGCTCTTGGCGACTCCCGCGGAAGCAGGTCGCTCTCCTCGTTTGAGAAGCGCTCCAGGCTAGCGTGTGTAGCCGTAGCGTTTGGCGCGTGTAGCCGTAGCGTGTGGCGCGTGTAGCCGTAGCGTGTGGCGCGTGTAGCCGTAGCGTGTGGCGCGTGTAGCCGTAGCGTGTGGCGCGTGTAGCCGCAGTGTGTGGCGCGTGTAGCCATAGCGTGTGGCGCGTGTAGCCGTAGCGTGTGGCGCGTGTAGCCGCAGTGTGTGGCGCATGTAGCCTTAGCATGTGGCGCGTGTAGCCGTAGCGTGTGGTGCGTGTAGCCGTAGCGTGTGGCACGTGTAGCCGTTTATGTGGCGCCAGGTTCCTCACCTCTCCTCCACTGCGAGGAGTCGAGCGACGCCGTCTTCCTCAGCTTCTTCCTGGCCGTCAGCAGCTGGCTGCTGTCGAAGAACCGCGGAGAGAAGGGGGCCAGGGGCAAGGGGGGCGACTCGCACCCCTCCCTGGGCTGGGGGACGGGGCCGGCCCACTCCCCGCCCGCCGGCTCCTCTGAGTGGGGAGGGGGCGGGGGGGGAGGAGGGGGCGGCGGCGGGGGGAGGTCGGGGAAGTGGAGGGCCGAGAGGGGGGGCAGAGAGCAGGGGGGAGGGGGGGGGCAGGGGGCCGTCGGGGCCCGCCATCATCGGCGGCAGGGAGGACGATCCGGGGAGGCGGGCGGAGGCGCGGTCCGTCTGGACGCCGGCGGCGTGCGTGAGGGGCTGCTCCGCCCTGCCGGACGGCGTTCCTTTCCTCCTGGTGTGAGTCTGGGACAGACGCAGCCGGCTGGACTTCAGGGTCACCTGACCTGGGTGGCGCTGCGCAGACAGAGAACACGAGTCACGGCGTGAACTTAACAGCCAGCGCACATGATAATAAGATAATAGGTTTCCAAAAAGGGTACATTTTATGGCCTTAACACCTTTACTGTCTAATTAATTGTTGGACCCTGTGAAAATGAATAAATATACAAAAAAATGAAGAAGAGGAAGAGGAAGAAGAGGAAGAGTAAGAAGTTTTGACTAATTTCAACATGAAATACTGATCCGAGCTGCCAGTCAATAGAGATACAGTACTGCTCTGAACAGAACCACTCAATTACTGATTACTCCTACAGGTTTCATAACTAGTTATATATACAGTACACACACACACACACACACACACACACACACACCCACCTGTTTGAAGCTGCGTAGTCTGTCCAGGGTTCTCTGCCTCTCCTGGCTGACCCTGGCATGACTCCTCCTCTCCTCCTCCTCCTCCTCCTGCTCCTCCCACTGCTACAGAACACGACACCGGTGGCCAGAAGTTCACAGGACGTCCAGACAATATTGCACAGTACACAAAGAGAACGGAAAGAGGTTTGAGAGAGAGAGAGAGAGAGAGAGATGGAGAGGGTGAGGGAGAGGGAGAGGGAGAGAGAGAGGGAGATGGAGAGGGAGAGAGAAGGAGAGGGAGAGGGGGAGAGAGAGGGAGAGAGAGAGAGAGAGAGAGGGAGATGGAGAGGGAGAGGGAGAGAGAGAGAGAGGGAGATGGAGAGGGAGAGGGAGAGAGAAGGAGAGGGAGAGGGGGAGAGAGAGGGAGAGAGAGAGAGAGAGAGAGGGAGAAAGAAGGAGAGGGAGAGAGAGAGAGAGAGAGAGAGAGGATGGAGATGGAACATACGTGAGACAGCGGTTGGAGAGATTCCTGGTCGTCATGGCTACCATGTTGTTGCTGCATCTTCTGATTGTGGTTGACAATACAGACTTCCTGGTGGGACAAACACAAAACAACTCATATTAGGAGATTTCCCCATTCAAGTTTTGCCAATATCTACATTTCTCAGTCCACGCCACACAAGCGCAGTCAACTTCAGACACTGGTTTGCCAGGTGACCCTAGCCTTAGTCTGGAGTCAAGGGGGCGGAGCCAGCGCGTTAGTCTACCTTTCAAATCCAGCTGCATTTGAACTGCAGTGGATGTGTGGAATGTTCAGTTCTCAGAGTGATATTTTTTTAAATATCAACACAAAACTAAACTAAACTTCTGTCACCCCTATAGTTTTAACAGCTCATACACATATTATACATTAAATGTCCCCACAACTGTGCTGATTTGTACAATGCAAGTACCTAAGCTGTGTGACTTATACTTTTCGAGGTATGATGATTTTGTTCAACAACCACACTCCCCATTTGAATATTATTTCATGGGGAGCGTATAGTCGGGACTAAATTAAAAACTAATTTGGGTAATGCACTTTGTTGCCATTAGTGTAATAAAAACCTCTGTGGGAGTTAACGTGAAAGAAAGTCCAAGTACATCACCAAGACGTCCAAGTACGGCACCATGTGTGTCGGATACGCTACTGACCACTCACTAGAGGCAGGACTTGTTAGCAATACTTCTGCGCTCAGTGACCAATCAGAAGCCAAATCTGCACAGCCCACATCTGCGTGGGCCAATCAGCATCCGGTTGAAAATCCAACCGGATTCTCATTGGCGTTCACGAACATCATGGCTTGTTCCGAGAAGTTCATGCCAGAGAGAGAGCTTCTGGGTACTCAGAATATCCTAGCCTAGGCTACCTTCTTGGTTTTGAGGTACTGTAGGTGTCAGGCTAAGTGACCCTCGACCTGTAGGCTATGTTCTTGGTTTTGAGGTAGGTGTGTCAGGCTAAGTGACCCTAGTAGGCTACCTTCTTGGTTTTGAGGTAGGTGTGTCAGCCTAAGTGACCCTAGTAGGCTACCTTCTTGGTTTTGAGGTGGGTGTGTCAGGCTAAGTGACCCTAGTAGGCTACCTTCTTGGTTTTGAGGTAGGTGTGTCAGGCTAAGTGACCCTAGTAGGCTACCATCTTGGTTTTGAGGTAGGTGTGTCAGCCTAAGTGACCCTAGTAGGCTACCTTCTTGGTTTTGAGGTAGGTGTGTCAGGCTAAGTGACCCTACCTTCTTGGTTTTGAGGTAGGTGTGTCAGGCTAAGTGACCCTAGTAGGCTAGCTTCTTGGTTTTGAGGTGGGTGTGTCAGGCTAAGTGACCCTTGACCTGTAGGCTATGTTCTTGGTTTTGAGGTGGGGGTGTGAGGCTAAGTGACCCTAGCCTAGGCTACCTTCTTGGTTTTGAGGTGGGTGTGTCAGGCTAAGTGACCCTACCTTCTTGGTTTTGAGGTAGGCCTTCTTGGCGGTGATGCGCCCCCTGCGCGCCTCCAGCTGACGGGTCCTCTGCTGGAGCTGGTCCAGCTCCTCCCGGTGAGGGGGCGGGGCCGCCGGGTCCTCCACGCCCTGCATGGCGTCCGGGCTCTCGTACGCGTCGTAGTACACCACCTCGTCCTGGCGCTCTGCGGGTGGCGGGGTTGACCACACACGCGGGTGGACAGACAGACAGACAGACAGACAGGTGGTCAGACAGGCAGACAGACAGGTAGTCAGACAGGTAGTCAGACAGACAGACAGACAGGTGGTCAGACAGGCAGAGATAAGACAGACAGACAGACAGACAAACAGAGAGATAGACAGTATAAGGTAAACATAATCCATCCATCCGGTATCTTTATCTAGAGAGATAGATAGACAGACAGACAGGCAGAGAGATAGAGAGATAGACAGACAGACAGGCAAAGAGATAGACAGACAGGCAGAGAGATAGACAGACAGACAGACAGACATGCAGTTACATAAGACAGACAGGCAAAAAGACAGACAGAGAGATAGACAGACGTGCAGTTACATGAGACAAACAAACAAACAGACAGACAGACAGACAGACAGACAGACAGACAGACAGACAGACACAGACAGACCGCACACACACAAAACGCGCGCTGTCGAGAGGCGTGGCGTCTGTCCGTCCGTCCGGCGGGCGTCTCTCACCGGTCATCTGTCTGCGCAGACTCTGCAGCTGAGCGTTGAGCAGCTGCTCCTCGCAGCGCAGCACCTCCGCCTTGATGTGGTACAGCTGCAGCTGCAGCTCGTAGTAGAGCGCCTCCATCTGGTCCAGACGCAGCACTGCGTCCTCCCCACCCTGCAAGCTCTGCATCTGAGACCACACACACACACACACACACACACACACCATATCACACACACACACACACACACCATATCACACACACACACACACACACACACACACCATATCACACACACACACACAGACACACCATATCACACACACACACACACCATATCACACACACCATATCACACACACACACACACCATATCACACACACACACACACACGCACACACACACCATATCACACACACACACACACACACCATATCACACACACACACACACACACACACACAACCATATCACACACACACACACCATATCACACACACACACACACACCATATCACACACACACACACACCATATCACACACACACCATATCACACACGCACCATATCACACACGCACCATATCACACACACACACACACACACCATATCACACACACACACACACACACCATATCACACACACACACACACCATATCACACACACGCACACCATATCACACACACACCATATCATACACGCACACACACACACACACACACACAGACACACACACACTTTTAATTTGTGCTGAGATTTGGATGGGACCAATTTGTTTGGATCCGGCACCTCATTTGTTTGCAGACCGCTGGTGTGATGTAGGACCTGCCGTAACCTGTGTGTGTGTGTGAGTGTGTGTGTGTGTGTGAGAGTGCATGTGTGTGTGTGTGTTACCTCCTCTCTGAGTGTGTGTGTGTGTTACCTCCTCTCTGAGTGTGTGTGTGTGTGTGTTACCTCCTCTCTGACTGCATGTGTGTGTGTGTGTGTTACCTCCTCTCTGAGTGTGTGTGAGTGTGTGTGTGTGCGTGTGTTACCTCCTCTCTTGAGTGTGTGTGTGTGTGTGTTACCTCCTCTCTGAGCGCGTGCTTCCTCTGCTCCAGGCTGATCTCCTTGGCCCTCATCAGCTGCAGCGTCTCCTTGGAGACGGCGTGCTGCAGCCGCTCCATGCGCTCCACGGCCGCCGCCCACGCCGCCCGGCCCCGCCTCCTCTGGTCCGCGCGCATGCGCTCTAGCACCGCTGCAACACACGCACGCACGCACGCACGCACGCACACACACACACACACACAGGCAATACAGTTTGTTTATTTTACCTGTACACAGTTCAACAAGAGAAAATGTAGCTACACACACACACACATTCAGAGAGGAGGTAACACACACACACACTCTCACACACACACACACTCAGAGAGGAGGTAACACACACACACACTCAGAGAGGAGGTAACACACACACACAGTTGTTTTTGGTTTATGATTTCATGTGTCTATATGCATTTTTAATGTGTGCTATATAACAAACTGCCTCTTTGAGGTCATAAACGTTCTCTCAGTCTCGGGTGAAGAAGACCAGTTACACAGCATTTCCCAGGATGCCTGGGAACCGGGGTGTGTTCATGAGGAACCAGGGCGTGTTCATGAGGAACCAGGGCGTGTTCATGAGGAACCAGGGTGTGTCCATAAGGAACCAGGGCGTGTTCATGAGGAACCAGCAGTGGTGGAGCCAGTTTGGATGGTTGGGTTTGTTTATGGATTAAGACTCAGGATACTAGAGGTAAGAGTTGAGATGAAGCCGTTTGGCCTGGGAGATTAGGTGAGTGAGACTGGTGCCTTATTGAGGTGTCTATAGTATGAACAGGGTGGTTGAGGTGGGTGTTTCTGTGTGTGAGACCAAGGCTAAGTGACCGGCTCATTCAGCTGGGCGTTTCTGATGGATATAGATAACATAGATAAGATAGATAAGATAGATAAGATAGATAACACAGACAAACAGACAGACAGACGGACAGACAGAGACAGACAGAGACAGACAGGGACAGACGGACAGACGGATAGACGGATAGACGGATAGACGGATAGACGGATAGATAGATAGATAGATAGATAGATAGATAGATAGATAGATAGACAGACAGACAGACAGCGACAGACAGCCAGCCAGACAGACAATGATAGATACGATAGATACAATACTTTAATAATCCCCGTGGACGAAATTGGGGACATATCCCTGAAAGACATATTCCTGAAACGGAGGTCTTATTATCCACCCCCCCCCTCCCCCCACCGGCGGTCCTTCCCGGGTCGCGGACGGTGGACTCGGGGCGGCGCCGTACCTTTCTGGGCCCGCGCCGTGGTCTCGAAGAACTTGACGGTGAGGTCCTGTATGGAGAGCACGGCGGCGTGCGCCTTCCTCTGCCACTCCTCATCCTCCCTCCTCAGGCCCTCCACGCGCCGCGGACCGAGGCGCTCCGTCTCCAGGGAGATCTGGGGGGGGTCACAGGTCAGAGGTCACGTGAGGTCAGGTCCATGAACTAGACTAGATTTACTAGACAGTTGCGTTTTTTTAAATCAAATCAAACTTTGTTCATATTTCATACAGAGTTAACACAATGCTCTTTTCCGGAGGGAAGCAGGAAATTAGTTCACCCATTTGAGCCAATATAGTACCCCATGAGCCCATGACGGTAAAAATACTTCCCTTCCCTGCGATACCAGTGCTAACCAGCAGCTGGCGCTGTGGTGCAGTTGTCAGGCATGCCTTGACATGCCCAACAGTAACACTGACCTAATGTCCTACTGTAACTGTTTGGACAACAACAGGCCTTCCTTGGCTGGGTAACGGAAAAAAACATACAACCCCACCACTTGCACCTGAAGGCCTAAATTACTAATCAGTCCGGACTATTCTAGAACCGAGGCTGGGTTCCGTCATCCTGGTGGGATTCTGCTCCGCTGTGGCGTTCACCTGCCAAAGAACCCAGCTGGGTGATTCTAGAACCCCCCCTCTCCCCCCACCCCCGAACCTGTTCCATCTGCTCAGGCTCAAGCTGTAGTAGCTGTGCGCTAGCTAGCTAGCTAGCTAGCATCCCCTCCAGAAACAGCTGGAACAGAATGTACAGCTAGAGCGGGGTAGCGGGGGCCTGCCTCCCCAGCGAGAGCCTCCCGCGTGTCGAAGGAGCCGATGCGAACCAGATGTCTGTGGGAGCTCGCTCGCCGGCCGCCCGCCCGGACCGGCCCGGTGGAGAGAACGCGCCCGAGTGATCAACAACAACACGCCTTCAGGAGACACCTCAGCGCTTGGTATCAACCCAGAGGTTAGCGTGTTTCACACAGGGAGAGAGAGAGAGAGAGCGAAACAGAGACTGACAAAACCAGAAAACGTGGGTGGGGGGGGGGGGGGGTTTGGATGAAGAAAGTTCTTGGAAGCAGCTTTTTTAAAACAAAGACGAGTCTTTTTGGAAGCGGGGAGAGAGGGGGAGAACGAAAGAGACAGAGGGTGAAGGATAAGTGGGAAAGCCCGCAAAGTTAGGACGTCATGACCTCATAGCTGAGGTATTCCTTCAATAGAGGGGTTATTGAATCTTGACAGAAACAACCGAGCTACACAGAGAGCAGCCAACCCCTACGAAACAATGGGAGCAGCTCGGTGTCAACGGTGATCTATTCTCTCTCGGTGAAACGCTCGCTACAACAGAGGTGTCGCTTGATTGAATAACCCGTTTTATTTCGAGAGTCATTGTTTTCTCCATCCTGTCCTCGGCGATATTTATAGGGTTTGAAATGTTTATTTCTGTAAGTCGGTATTGTTATTGAGGGTTGGACGTGTTTATTTTGGTAAGGGAATGCCCGGGACAGAAGAGAGAGAGAGAGGAACAGGCTATGGGAACACAACCAGTGGAAATGTCTAGCCTGTGTGTGTGTGACGTCGCAGATCTTTTGTATTGTCGAGCCCTGGCGGTCTAAGCCCCTGCTAAGCCCCTCCCCCTCTCGGCTGTCACTTCCTGGTGTTGGTCTCGGGACACCCTATCCCTGACCTAATCCCTCCCTCCATGAATTATACACCGCTGCTCACTGCATACAAAGCCGAGCCAAGGTACACTACACCACCATTCACCCATCTCTCCACACCTCTCTCTAGGTGTGTGTGTGTGTGTGTGTGTGTGTGTGGAGGGAGGGGTGTGAGTTGAGAAGAGAGAAGTCTGTCTTTTCCTAACACCGCCTCAAACCCTGCCTAACACCTCTCTCCTCAACACAATGACCGCTGGTGACAAAACCTAGAGGTGCGACCATGCGGTCGAGGCCGACCCGTCCACAGAAACGGGAGGTGAGGTCGGTTCCCGGGGTCACGTGGGTCAGGGGCCCCTGCCGAGATAGCCACAGATGGCCGTCGCCGTGCCTCGTATCACCGCTGCGTTAAAACCGCCTCGCGTCACCTCTGTGCCGAGTGACCTCATTCAACACTGACGAGCACAGCTAGGCTAGCTGGCTAGCCACAGAGTAAAGCCCACAGTGGCTACACTCGAACCCACGGGATGACACCACACTCAAGAATTCGACTTGGGATGATAACAGCTGACTTGTCAGGGAACACTCTGTGGTGAAGCACTCTTGGTCGGTCTCTCTACGTCAGGTCTCTCTATCTCGACGGCCGTGATAGCGGTCTATCTCTGGGAGAGACCAGGAGGAGCCGGTGGATC
>NC_140235.1:38852179-38889679 GCF_949987555.1 Borostomias antarcticus
GCCCCGCGGGGACCGGGACACGGCCCGATTCAGCCCCAACACTGACCCCACTGTTTACCTTGGCCCTGCGTCTCCCTGGCAACCCGGGGGCCGACCCTGGCGCGCTGGCTCGGCGCCCCTGCAGCTGTGAGGGAGCGGGGGAAACCCCTTAGCTCGGAGAGAGGGCGGTTTGGACCTGGCGGCAGGGGGGCTGAGGTGGGCACAGCTACAGAACAGCTTTCGAAAAGGAGAGCGTCACACTTTTTTGTTCCACCTGTAGCAAATGTAGTTTAGGTACGCTGTACGTCATTTTAGAGCTGCAATTCGAATGCCTAGATAATGGTGATTGGAGTGGCCTAATTTCCAGTCCTCATTTGTGTGTGTGCGTGGGTGTGTGTGTGTGTGCATTTGATCTTTCAACCGAGCCATCACACGTCACAACAGGAACAAGATCTCCCATACAAACGCCTATCGATTGGCCGGGACAGAGTAGCAACAAACTTCTCATTGGTGGAAACGGCAACAAAGAGAAAAGCCCCCTTTTCTCACACTAAAACGTGTGGAGTGAGCAATTACAGGAGAACGCTCCTGATGACTAGCTAGCTCAGGGGAACGTACGTCCGCCCCCGGCCCTATCATCAAGACCAGCTCGTGCAGTTTGCCGGCGTTCAGTATGCCCGGTCTTGCTCCAGTCTTTCTCCCCCCCCCCCCTCCGCCTTTCCGCTCCATATCAGCCCGTCAGGAAACTGGCTCCTCCCTGTGATGTAGAGAGAGCTCTTCCTCTGAGAGCACCTCTCGCTCCGGCTGGGAGCCGCGCCGCGGGCCGACTACACGAAACGAGGTGGCCGATGACGAAGCCGCGAGGTGGCCGATGACGAAGCCGCGAGGTGGCCGATGACGAAGCCACGAGGTGGCCGATGACGAAGCCGCGAGGTGGCCGATGACGAAGCCGCGAGGTGGCCGATGACGAAGCCACGAGGTGGCCGATGACGAAGCAGGTAATCCTATCCACCGGAAATAAAATTAACAAACTTGTTTTTAATATTAGCCTTGGTGCCAGCCTGCTGACTGTGGGGTTTGTGCTACAAAGTTGTTGTTGCTCTCTCTATCATGCCTGCTACAATAACAATGAACACACACACACACACTTTGGCCTTTGACCTAATGCCTGGCCCCAGAATGACTGGGTAGGAAACATACTGTACTGTACTACTATACAGCTACTGTGTAGTCCCAAGGCGGCAGTAGAAAGATCAGCTGACATGCTTACTCACAATAACAAACACAGAAACACACACATACCAGTACACTTTCACACACACACACACACACACACACACACACACACACACACAGCACTCTGTGGACCAGTAAGGACACACAAAGATGGAATCCTTTCATAAACATCGACCTTGGCCAGACTCACTCCTGACACACTGCAGACGAGTGTCTCAAGCGGACCCACGGCCCGCTAGCAGGGCTGGACTTCTACACACGTGTCCATCGCACACGTGAAAAACACTTAAGAAAGAAACCCTTTCACATACGGCGCTGCAGAGTAAAGACTAGCTAAGGGCAGACGGCCAATGTTTAAGTTGCACGTTGGGCCACACATTCTAAGCCCACGGACTACAGAGTGAAATTCCATAAAGAGGATTCAAAGAGAGTTTGGAGAGTAATTCGGTTTTAATTACACAGCCTTATAGAGAGGGAGTTTCCCTAGTACCTTTAACCCCCTCTGTGCCAGACTAAGACACAACAGCCTGCTCTGTATAGAGGGTTTCCATGGCTGGCGGAGTTGGAGGTTTAAGCTTCAGGAGGTTTAGGAGGTTAAATCTTAGTTTTAAGGCTAACTATCTAGACGGATCGATCGATAGACAGATTGATAAACCTATCTGTCTAGCTGGCCATCTACATTGAGCAGCCTAAAACCTCCAACATGGCCGACCGATGACACGCGGTGAAAACCCTCTATACTGCTCTTTATCGCCAAATCTGCTTCCTTTCATGAGAATAAAGTTCCCACGCAAAATGCCTTATCAGCATTTAAAGTTGAGTTATGATTACCGGAGTGGTTACAGAGTAGCCAGCCTATCTAACTTGGCAGAGGGGAGAGTTTGAACGCGCTGCAGCCGGGGTCAGTGTTCAGTCCACTTGCTGACACGCCCAGATGACCCGCACGGCCGGCGCTTGTCACGTACTCAACCCGATTCCACCTGAGGCTTAACGTTTCCCAGTCCCAACCCTATCTGTGGTTATCGGAGAAGGAAACACTTCAACCCTGATTACCCAGAGGCCACGGCTCTGTTCTTTCTCCGGGGTTCCACGCGATCGGCCCCGTAGAGGCCCGCTGTAGAACGTCCGTCTCTCCGGACTGGCGCCGAGTGACCGGCGGGGTTCCGGCGGGGCTCGGACCGCGGACATTCCGCCGTGACATTCTCCTCTCACCCGCAGCCCCCCCCCCCCCCCCCGACAGTGGCGGCCATTGTGTGTCCTCGGTCGGCGATCCGCTCGTCTCCGCTCCGGCCCACAGCCACACAGAGGGGCCAGTCGTCTCAGACGGCCTCCCACACCTCTCTCTCTCTCTCTCTACTGTACTCAGAGAACGTCTGCGTATTCTACTCCGATAGCCGGGACGTCTGGCTAGCCTGATTCATAATGCATGCCATCATGATGCCCCGTCCTCCACTGATGTCCCAAAACAACAGAGGCCTGCCAACACCCCGCCTCACTGATCTAACTCTCACGAATTCCTCCTGAAAGCCTCGGACCGAAAATAAACACCTCGCAACACAACACATACATCATCCTGGCACTCGGCAAACTGTCAGCCTGCGTGTTAACCAAGCGGTGCTTAATTTAGCTCTTCAGTCAAAACACTGTGATCTCACCTCTAGGTAGATAGATGTATTACCCCCTAGCAGTCATTTAGCTTCACAGCCAAAACACACAGCGAACTCCCCTCTAGGTGGATAGATATATTACCCTAGCAGTCACTTAGCTTCCCAGCCAAACCACACAGTGATCTCTCCTCTACTGTAGGTCTAGACAGCAGGAAGTTCCCATGTCTGAGAGTTAAACAACATCACCGTGGCAACAAGCACACACCAGATGACAATAATAGGCTATGTTATTATTTATCACTGTTAAAAATAAGTGTGCTTTTCTGTTTTGTACCATGTATCACGGTCGTGACAAAAGGCGATTACTGAGCCTAAATGCGACGCAATTATGTCATTAGTCATCGTCATCAGCGAGGGAGACAAAACATTTTAAGGCAGAGCAGATAAGATACCGCTTAGGTTTAATTATTAAAAAAACACGGTGACTGTTTGGACCAAGCCCTGCTCAGCTGCTGTGTGGTTTATGACTCACACATGACAGACAGAGACACACAGAACAGAGCCGAGCTCAGAGCAAGAGTGTGCGTGAGAGCATGACTCTAGAAGTCATGTCTCTCCATTACATCCAGAATATTCCTTCATAATAGGATGCTGCTGATTTGTTCCGGGACATGTTCTCCGCCCAGATCACTGGGAAAAAACATTCCACATCTCTGGATCCCTACGTGCAGCTGGGGCATTTGTTGTCACCGAGGCCCTACTACCCAAACACTAGCCTCTCAACTACTGCTGATTGGCACGCATGCTGTTCTATGGCTCGGATAACTCTTGTAACGTCTAACCAGTGGCTCCCTTCCCCTGCTCACCCAACCGGAGTGTGGGAGGAGACAGGCTACAGGCTACGGGCTCAAGTTACAGCCGTGTGAATGTGAGGTAACAGATGGCTGCTCGGAAGCTTAAGGGAACAGAATGGAAAGGTGAAGGGACAGAGGACCATGTGGTCGGTGTGTGTGTGTGTGTGTGTGTGTGTGTGTGTGTGTGTGTGTGTGTGTGACAGAGAGAGAGAAAGAGAGAGAGAGAGGGCCATTGTGTTCATTGAATCCTGCCCTGACCAGGCCTACAGTGATGTTAAGTACTGTATTTTGTTTAACAATTACATTATAATTGGCAGGACTTTAAAAAGGAAGCAGCCCAATATCATCCCCTATCCCCAAATGGGTGCTATGGCGATTGCTTTACCTCTTGGAGACATTTCTTGGCCCTCTGTAGGGCATCTTCGTAGCCTTTCTGACGCAGCTCACTCAAACTCTCGTAGTACTCATCCGTGTCGTCGCTTTCGGAGAACAGCACCTGAGAAAGAATCTTCCAGCCGCATGTGTCCAGAGCGTGGCTTAGGTAAACCTGTAGCTGGTAACACAACGCGTCCGTCTCTCGCTGGGAGATCTCAGTGGTCCCGAACAGGACCGTCCACATACCGGACTGCTCCTCCGGGAAGGCGGGCAGACAGGGCTCCAGGTCCGAGTTGACGGCGCATAACTGGAGGTGCGCTGCTCTCATGTCCTGGAAGGAGAAGACCCCGGCCCAGCTGTAGTCTTCACGGCTGCTACCCTCACTGTCATCTGGGGCCCCGTCATCCGGGGACCGGGCGTCCCCGGGGACATCCACCGGTTCTAGGACCTCGATGTCCATGACTTTGTTGGGCAAGATATCCCACGACCCCATAGTTTTACTCACACATTCAGAGGACCTTGAAGTTCTAGTCGATTTCTCTCGAACAAAACTAATTTCTGCGCCTTTTCCTTTAGTACTAGTACTAGCTTTAACTTGACCCGTTGGGCAAATATCTTCTTTTCTTCTGGTGGGACTTTTGAGGTTAGTTGTACTGTGTTTGTCCGTCTGTGGTGCTAGGAGATCGCATTCAACCGCCTCGAAGAGAGAATCGCGAAACGTAGCCAGTTTCTGGACGGTTCTGTTGTGACAGGTGATGGCGAACTTTCCCTCGATCTCATTCCATGCGACGATAAAAACAAATTTATGTCTTTCCTTCTCGTCGAAAAGGTTGGGTCGCACCGCTACCCAGCCGGACTCCAACGAATCCTCCATCATGAAGGACATCTCGACCAGCCACGAAGAAAAACGCCAGCTCACAAAATATCCCTCAGTTCGACGTTGTCTGGCAAAGAAGACTTGAAAATAGCTCGCAATCCCAAAAATATTAGCCTAGATATATTTTAAAAAAAATCTTTGTTTACAAACTCATTATGAAATAAACGGATTTTCCAAGATTCACGCAGCTAAATTCAAGTTCCTCACCGACTCGGGAACAAAAGAATTATGTGAAATCGAGAGGTTAAATGGTTTATCTAGCAGGCAGCATGTCATTCCTCCACCTGCTGCTCACCTGTCTGCTGGATCAGGAACATCTCTGCTCCTCACCTGTCTGCTGGATCAGGAACATCTCTTGGCTCTTTGTGCGTCCTGAGACAATGCAGATGGTTCCCATAGTCACGTGTGAGGAGGATCTGTTTACAAGCACTAGAGGCTGTCAAATCCGGGGGAGGGCTCTTTAACCCCCCCTTTAAAAACCTCCCGAGCCTTTAAAACAGCTTGTCTTTCTGATAAAAACACATATTTTTTGTCAGGTAGACGACGGTTAGAGGAATTGCCTCCGTGTCCAGTTGTTTCCTGGGTAATTGTCTGTGTTGTTGTTGTTGTTGTCAGACCTCGAAGCTCAGCATCTTTCTCGTCCGTCCTGCTGCGAGGTGCTGCTGACGTAGCTTCGCACGAGGAGCGTAAACACATCTGCACGTGGGACACGCTGAGGACGTGGTGACGCTGAGGACGTGGTGACGCTGCGGTACATCCATGGGTGACGCTTAGTATGCACACAAATGAACCCATAGACATATATATGTATATGTCTATGAATGAACCACCCAAAATCTTACTCAAAAATGAAATCTTGGTGCCCATATTTCCCTGAAAGCATTTTTTGTTTTGATTTCATTCACTGGCATATGGACGTTAGGCTATTGAAGTGAAAGAAAACCCCATCAATTTTGTCATTGGAGATCTTATGAATCAGAGAGAAATACCATTGATAATATGAAATTGTCAGTACATTACTGTTAAAAGTACTGTACATTTGTACTTGGCATGTTTTTTTGTATTTTTTTGTATACACTTCTCGCGTATTGAAACATTGCAAAAAAACGTAGATGAATTTTTTTTTCTATATGGCACAACACTGCCATCTGTAGGGCGCATTTGGTCATCAGTTCTATTTGCAAACGTAAGAGAACTAACTAAAATAAACAGCATACATGTAGCTCACTCGATTAATTTTACAATACCTTTCTATGATAGCATGCCATTTTATAATGAGAGATTATTACACATTACATTCCTACCCACTCGTCAGCCATTTTGCTAGATTATGTTTTGGGTTTGTGACCACCTAATGGATGTTAGATCCACTAGGTGGTGCTATAATATCAGCCGTAACAGTTTGCCCGCTATATAGAGTTGTCCACCAGATGGAGACATAGATCGTTGAAAGAAGAGCTCGCCAAGCACAGATGAAGATTCAGCTGCAAAATAACTGCCACATTAACGGGGTGATGTAGCCAACATCAGACTGTTGCTCTCCGCCAGGACAGGTCATGGTCATGGATTTTTGCTAACTCTATAGCTCTCTAAAACTCTATAATTTGTGAAGTTACAGTTTGGGGAGAAAAATTAAACTTAAGCTGAAGCCATGCTGTCTCCCTCATTTGTTTTGCAGCTCAGGGTGTAGAGCAGCTGTCTGGGGATTGCAAGGTCCCTGGTTCGATTCCAGCTCCCGGCTGTGTGCACCCCAAATGTGTGGCACGGTGGCGCAGTACCTCGTACTGCCACCTCCCAGCAAGAAGGTCTCCGGGCCTTTCTGTGCAGCGTTTACGTGTTCTCCCTGTGTTCGCAATTCCTCCCAAAGAACTCAATACAAAGGACAGTCCTGTCCCTGACCAGGACCTGGACTGAGCACTTGGACTGGGTCCCCAGGGGCCACTGACAAGGCTGCCCACTGCTCCTGGAGTACAACTTGGATGGGAGAAATGCAGGGGACACTTTCCACCGGTGACCCGCAAAGTTCCATGTGTGTGTGTTTTGTGGTATGTCGACGCCCACTCTGTAATGTGTGTGTCACCGTGTGGCCAATTAAAGACCCTCCCCTGGGTCATGTAAAGTCAGTATGTCATTGGCGTTTGGTCAACTTTTCAAATGAAAATACCCTTCAGAATGAGGACACAAGTCTTCTTACATATATGTAGGACAACTGGAAGTTTATTGATTCACACAACTGTCAAATAAGTAAATTCTTCCATTTGGTAAATCAAATATTTGGCACTTAAAATTTTTTTGGAGTGTTCTAGAAAAGGCTTCACTACATTCTCAACAGCTCTTTGAATGTTGTGGTCACAGTAGTTTCAGTAACAGGCGTTTAGTATAACCAGATCAACAGGACCTTCACAAGGAAAACCAAGTAGAGGGTCTCTGTTTGAATGGTAGTTTCCATAATGATAGCTTGATGATGTTCAATGTGTTACATGCATCACCAGAGATGTATCACAGAAAAGCAGAATTTCCTTCTCCAGTCGAGCCAACCCCCCTCCCATCCACCAGGGGGCGCCCTCCCTCCCCATGCCCAGGCAGGACGAGAGCTTAGTGGTAGGCGCCGGCCTTGTCGAAGAGACGCTTCTGCTGCTCCTGACTGGTGGCTTCCTTCTGCTGCATCAGGTCCACGTGACCCTTGGTGACCCCCCAGCTGTCGGGGGTGGACATGGAGGGGCATTTTGGGCGTCCGGACGCCGGCTTCAGCTTCTCCCAGTAGTCACGGCGGGCCCTGGAGGGGGAGTGAGGAGAGAAGCGTGAGCCGTGCTGTAGTAGCCAGATTGAAACTTTCTGCTGAGTGAAAACATGTTGTTCCAACTGGTGAGTCACACATCTAGGGACTTTTAAAAAACCAAATCCCTTAATTTTTTCAAAAACCTTTAAATACTGTGGCGGCCATGAAAAAGGAGGCGTCATCAGTTAAAAGGGTTTAACACACACACACGTCAATAGAGGACTGTATAGGAACACGGAAGGCAGTTGGTGGTTTCCTTTACCGGGCTCGGACCCACGGCTTGGTGTGCATCTCCAGGCCGGCGCCCCAGTCCCCGTGCTTCTCCGAGGCGGCGGGCAGGAAGCCCCTCTCGGGGGCCAGCTCCTCGGACAGGGCGCGGGTGTGGTAGGGCTCGAACCCGCAGCACCCCCCGATGTAGCGGATGCCGGCGTTGTAGGCCTCCCTGGCGTACTGCTGCATGTCCCACCTGCTGAGAATCCTGGGCTCCAGAGCTGTGATGCAGAGGTGAGAGAAGGAGAGAGGGGTGAGAGGTCGCTGTTGTGTGTGTGTGTGTGTGTGTGTGGGTGTGGGTGTGCGTGCAAGCATGTGTGTGCGTAAGTATTATGTTTGTTCTCTTAATGTTTGTTCTCTTATGTGATAAGAGGATGTGTATGTGGGTGAGAGAGGGAGAGTGTGTGTGTGTATAAGAATTTGCTCTCTTCTCATATGACAAGAGGATGTGCGATGTGTGTGAGAGAGAGAGTGTGTATGTGTGAGACAGACAGAGAGTGTGTTTGCTTGTGTGTGAGGACAGAGAGAGAGTGTGTGTGTGTGTGTGTGTGTGTGTGTGTGTGTGTGTGTGTGTGAGAGAGAGAGAGACACAGTGTGTGTGTGTGTATGCTTGTATGCGTGTGAGGACAGAGAGAGTGTGTGAGGACAGAGAGTGTGTGTGTGCGCTTGTGTGTGTGTGTTTTTGTGTATGTGTGTGTGTGTGTGAGAGAGAGATACGTGTGTGTGTGTGTGTGTGTGTATGTGTGCTTGTGTGTGAGGACAGAGAGAGTGTGTGAGGACAGAGAGAGAGTGTGTGTGTACAGACCAAAGGGGAACTCTGGCAGGTCGATGAAGCCCTGGCAGCTGCAGTCGGGGGTGTGGTAGGCCAGCGGCTGAACCATGTAGTGAGCCTGCAGCCCCTCCCTCTCCACCGCCTCCTTCATCATCTTCACCGTCTTCACACAGGTCATGGGGTCAAAGTGGCAGTTGACCCCCACAATATGAGCTCCTGGAGAACACAGATCGATACTTTAATGACCCCCCTAGGGGGAGATTTTACACAAGATGGAGGAGAAATCACATGAAAAAGGAAATATTATCAGCAGACTTAATCGGAAATGAGTTAGATTGGAGTAGGTGGAGCTTGAGGACTGGGCGTGTCGGGGGGTTCTGTTCTGCACACACCTGCCCTGACCAGCCGGACGGCACAGATTCCAGGGCTGACACCGTTCAGGTCCCCGTCGGGTCCGATACACAGGGTGGCGGCCACGGGCTTCCCGGTGCTCTTCAGAACCTGCACGGCCCACTCCGCCTCCTCCACGTGCTCAAAGTACTGCAGAGAAACACACACACAGATATACACACACACACGCATACACACAGATATACACACACAGTCGGCGATCAATGCTGAGTGAATACACTGAGTGTGTGTGTGTGTGCATGAGTGAGAGACAGAACTGAGTGAAAGATCACATTCACACCTCTGCAATCAAGAAGTCGACGTCCTTCTTGACAAAGACATCGATCTGCTTCTTGAAGATGGCTTTCACTTCAGCCTCACTCTTGCAGCTCAGGTAGGAAGGGGTTTGGGAGACGCCACCCGCCACCATCGCATCCCCCTCATTGGCCACCTCCCTAGCCAGGTCACAAGCGGCCTCGTTGATTTGCTGTCCCTGGTGTCAATCAAAGTAGTAATTAGTGTGCGACTTTACAACGCTGCAATGACTTGAAATGTTGGGGCGGATTCCAACTTCAGCATTTTAATGGCAATGTTTAATTCTCTCTGATTGTTTTTCAAGATGAAATAAAGTGATCATGCCAAGAAGAGAGGAAGCAGAGGTCTGCAGTGTTCCTCAGGTGAACTTCATAGTAACTAACGAAGGAAACTGTTGGTCTGATTTTTCTATAATGAACCAGTCGCTTTTAATAAAGGCTTTTTATTTTTGAAGCTTTGCCTTGGGACATCTTTTTCTTTCTGATGCAGAGTAATCATGCCCTCTCTGGCTATTATTGACAAAATCATTAATTAGCTTTTAATTAATGATGAACAGGATTATTGCCAGATGCAGAATTGCCACACCCACGTTTACAGCGTGGAACTGACAGCACTCTCGATGAACATTCTTTCATTCATTCATTCATTTATGCATTCATGCATGCATTCATTCAACAGCTGCATCGCAGGTCTTTTAACCCCAGACCCCAGGAAGAATATTGGCTGCTGAGTCAGTGACTAATGTGGATCTGAAATAAAGAATAACTCACTGTGAAGCGTTGAGCGTTGCCTCTGTTCTCGAGCTTATCATCGCTGGCATAAAAAGTAAACGTCTGCATGACATTTGCTCCAGCCCTCAGGAATTCCCGGTGCAGCTGTCGCACTAAGACGATAAAGAGCATACACACATCACATTTTAGCGCGTTAACAACCGGTGGCTGCATTTATAACTACTTACTAACAATGTAACGCCCTCTATGCCTGGTTGAAGAAATACGCGCGCGTTGAGTGTGGATACCTCTTGCGCAAAGATGGCCAATCGACTTACCAGCCTCCGGATGTTCCGCCGCGGCCTCTGGGGTCCAGGGACCTGCCTTCACATAACCCCTCTTCTCCAGAGCGAAGACAAAGCCTCCGTCTCCGACGACAATCTCGCCTGCATCCAGGCGCTCCAGAATGCTCTGCACAGATAATAGGCAGTACGTTTTGCCCTTCGGCTATGTGCGTGCAGGGACTGGCTTGACAGGATGCATACAAAGCCAGTTCATATAGGCTCTTTGCACAAGCTCCACTACTTCCTGAAATTCTACAGGCATATTTATTTCCTGTCCTATAGTATTGGATGGAAGTGATTGATCAGGTGTGATCAGGTGTGCCGCACATCTGATTAATCACTTCCATCCAAGGCACACCTGTTTAAATCACTTCCATCCAATAGTATAGGACAGGAAATAAGGATGCCTGTAGAATTTCAGGAAGTAGTGGAGCTTGTGCAAAGAGCCTATTAGGCTACTTTCTGAAACTTCTGTATAGGCAATGAGGAATGAGGAATAGTCTAGATTTTATCTGCGTAACATTGCGCTTAACTTCAACTTTGCCAAAGACATATTTACCTTTCACGACTAGACACGAGAGATATAAAGTGATACTGCATCATTTGCATTCGCGTATTTTACTTTTATAAGCATCTATAGACTTAGGCTATCAGTGTTGTTCGCTTACCCTCTTAGCTCCAGCTGGTGCCATGATGTGCAGTTGCAGTGGTACTCGAGCAGCTCCGTCCTACCAAGACTGTCCCCTGCGTTCCGAGAGGCTTTGATTCGGGAATCTGACTGCTTTTATAATCCGAAAGAGGGGTGTGTTGCTCCTGATGTCACTCCGCCCGTGGCCTGCGGTCTTCCCCCTTACGTAAGAGCCTATCCCTTGTCTCCATCATGCCTTCAAGATTAATTTAAAAGACCACACGACACAGGCCCGCATTGACTTTTACCCAATGTCCAATCTGTAATGTTTTTGGAGATGCTTAGACACATGCTGCATGACTGAGGGTGATGACGTCAGTTGCTTATCATGTCTGAAGTTCACTCAAGTTCACTCATTTCAACGCAGTCCAATAGATTATGACTGCTGAAGTAGGTGGTAAGACACAGTTTGTATTGATAGTTCAGTACTAGTGAACGCTCCTGGTTTTCACTCTCATCTGCTCCCTTTGGTAAACTGGAGAGATTAAATTCATTACAATTACTCACACCACCTTGGTTTTTTTTGGGTTTTAATTTCTCAGTTTGGTGAGACCTCTAGGGGCTATTGATTTATGCAATGAAAAGGGTATATCATAATTTGTTTGCACTGTATTTTGTTTGTTTGCAATGTTTTTAGTATTTTGTTTTTTTATATTTTATATTTACACTTTTTGTACTGTATTTGCACTGTCATGTCTTCTCACTGTCCTGTCCTGTCCTACACCCTGTCCTACACCCTGTCCTACGGTAAGTAGTCTGCAACAGTGTATGCCTCAACCCTGGTCAAATCCCCTGTATGTGTGAACCATATTCAGCGCATGGCTAATAAACAGATCTTGAATCTTGAATTAAAGATGCATATCTAGTGTGAGAACTGTTGTTGCCACCAGTGCTTCAGAGCAGGTTGTGGATTTGCCACGGGGCTGCGGCCAGTTTGATGGAGGCTTCGTGCGGCTGAAGCAGAGGAGGAGATGGGCAGAACATTCTGTGCCTTACAAAAGGCCCCGTGGCACTGTACTACACAGCGGGTGCTTGTTTGGGACGGGCTACTGAGCGGATTGAACACTGGCGCAACCACCCATCAGCCTGGGCCAACTAAACACATTTAACAGTAGCCTAACGGACTGTTATTGGTTTGTTACGGACTGTTATTGCTTTGTTACTGCTCCCAGGTAGCAAGCGGATGTGTAATGATTCTGGGCCATATATGGGCCAGAACTAAGCCACAAGGGCCAGATCTGGCCTGTATATGACCCAGATCTGCTTGCTATCTGGGCTGTTACTATAAACGGTCTCTCTTTCTTACTGTTTCTTTCAAACACACACACACACACACACACACACACACAAATTAAATAAAATAAGGTTTCCAAGCAAGCAAACTCACAAGCTATTACAGTAAAAGGTAATGTTCCTGAGTGGTCTGTGCATGCATGCCTTCAGAGGGGTGGGATGCAGGGGTGAAAATTAACTTTTTGGCTCACGGTGAGTCACCTGCCAAGGGGACTGTAGATTAAAAATCTACCGGCCAAGTTTATTTTATTTTTTTCAGATAGCCTTCCGAAATCTAGTCGCCAATTGGAATTTTTTCCTGCATTTGGCCGGTTGCAGGTGTTACTTTTTATCCCGTTAGGGAGGTAACCTGCATGAGACCGCCTACCTGTTACCAGTGAGACAAATAGACTATTCGATTAGCATGGAAGGTGGTTGCAAGCAGGTTGTTCTTCATTTTCAGGAGTAGGAGTGCCAAACAAACCAGTCACAGAGAGCAGGTTTGGATGTGACAATGGCCGCCCCCCACCCCCCCTCCATCCTCAAGGGCCGGATCCCGGAGGGCCCACCGAACAGGGCAGGAAGAGGGGACCCGAAGGAGGGAGACAGAGACAGGGGGCCCGGGAGCTGGCCAGGGGCCGGACCAGGGAGCCTGAGGCGGAGGGCCGTGACCCGGAGGCCGGGCCGGAGGGCGGAGTCTTGGTGGGGGGGGGGGTCACTGGGATGTGGGCCGATCTGGGGATTGACAGCGTAGGGCGGAACCGCACGGGAGGCTGGTAAGGTAGGCGAGATGGGTCTGGAGGTCAAACATGAGGTCAAGGAAGGCAGACCGTGGGAGTACAGAGCAGGAGGCGGGCCTACAGGGTCAGGGAGAGCTACGGGGTCAGGGAGAGCTACGGGGTCAGGGAGAGCTACGGGGTCAGGGAGAGCTACGGGGTCAGGGAGAGCTACGGGGTCAGGGGACCACGGGAGGTCAGTAACAAGGGATTGCAGGAGCACAGGCACACAGGGGCTGCCGTGGCACACGACGACCAGCAGGTCCTCACAGCTCGGACCCCGGGCCCTGGTGACAGCTGCAGCTCTGGCTCGGGAACAGGATCAAATCAAATCAAACTTTATTTGTATAGCGCATTTGATACACAGAGGCAACACAATGCGCTTTACAGAGAGCAATGGGAGGGTGGGCATAGGTCCCACCCCTACATATTCCAGAGGGAAGCAAAAAAAAAAACACAGTTTCACCTGGGGGCCTGAAAAGTGAGCTGTAAAAATTCCTCCCTGACCTCGTTCAACGAGACGAAAGAGAAAGCTCCAGGAAAATGTTTGTCTATTGACTAAGAACATGTACAGAGACTGCTGCAACACGACAGGGACTGGAGGCGTCCGCGGAGCAGTCAGGAGATGGCTCGGTGGGGCTCGAGGAGCTGAACTCTCGTTCTCCCGCTCCGGTGGAGAGTCCGCGCGCTGGACTGGTGAGAGAGCCCGTAGCGTCGGGAGCCACGGGTTGCTGTTGATTACGTTACATTTATATTACCTTACAGTCATTTAACTGACGCATTTATCCAAAGCGACTTAGAATAATTGCATTTAACAAAGGAAAAGCCACTACTACTTGCCAGAACTTGCAAGTGCATCTCCTTTCTAAAAATAGTGACTAAGGAGAAGAGAGGTTGTGTGGGAGAACTTGGTGTGGTTGAACACCAGACGAGCAGCAGCTTTCTGGACAGGTTCCAGAGGTTTAATGGCTGACGCCGGGACTCAAGCAAAAGGCTACATAGACATCTACATAATCCCACCACTACCACACACGCACGCACGCACGCACGCACGCACGCACACACACACACACACACACACACACACACACACACATCAATACAGAATCGCACACTAGACTGCATGGTCTAATAATGTAAGGTGATTTGATGACAACAAATACATTCGTTAATTGACGCTTAATTGACTGAATTGCTGATCGGCTTCCGTGGTTGCCCGGCTTCGATCCTCGTGAAGCAGGTAATCAGATCTCTGGGTTAATGAATGATATATAGGTTGTTTCATACCTTGGCCTATGCTGTTGACTCAGAGGTGTGTTATATAAGCAACCCCCTTAACTTCTTGTTGATTTTGCTGCTTTGACACGATCCCATTCCAGATGGCTCTAATATTGCATGTCATGTAATAGGCCTATTTGTGGCATTTACCCATAACGTTTTATGTAATCAGTGGTGCATTGATTACATTTTAGGTGACCTACATTTAGCTGACCTAAATGTACAAAGTGTACAAAGTGACAGGCAGATTTCAGGGAGGATCTGGAGTGGGGAGGATCTGAGTGGGGAGGATCTGGTGTACGGTTACACTGCGCTCAACTTGACTGGCTTCTGGAAGTAGGCGTTCACTAGGCGCGTCTTTACGCATGATTCCTGTCTTGAGATATAGGTTTTACTAGTCTACGCTACGGTGGGGTTTAGCGAGAGGTGGCTCTGTTATGCTGAGGTGTCTTTACTCAGTTTAGACTTATATGACAGTTTAGACTTAATATGTCGAGGATATTTAACGCAATTAACACTCACTTGCGGAGGGATTTGGTAGCCTATCGGGGAGTAGCATGGCTGCCTGTGAGGACCATAAGCTGTTCTTCGCGGAGGAATACACAGCCTGGGTAAACATGTGTTTCTTTCTCTATGAGTAATACAAGTACATAGCCTACTTTTAAAGTTAACCTTTATGTTTGCATTATATAGATACACGCTGGAATGTTAGTCCCATAAGTAGCCTACCTAAATGTATCAAAATAGGCTGCTCTCATTGGTCTGTTTACCACACCGTTGTTTTTTCATTCATTTTGTTTTGCATACTTGCAGCAGATCATGAGGGATCTGCCTAGTGTTGTTTACCTTTGTAAACAGGTTCCATCTGTGTGGAAAATAAACTAATACACTCACTTTTATGAGCCAGCTAGTGTGCATAGCCTGTTGATTATAGGGGCTATTGAGGTCATTAATGAGTTGTTGTTGTTGTTGATGATGGTGATGATGGTGATCTGATTCATGTTTTAACCAATGTCTCTGGGTGTTACTATCTCAGCATGCTTCCAGAATTTTCATTCGATCTGATTTCTGATTTGTATTTATTTTTAAGACAGGGACAAGGTACAGTAGACATTAACCCTATAGAATAGGGAGAGATGCACTGTACAAGGTTATAGCTAAACAGCTCATTTCCACCCACAGTCCCTGGGCAAATAAATATACAGTCTCAAAATAGTGGGGCAAATAGTATAGGAGAGTTACATAGAAGGAATAAAAGCCTATAGCAGAAATTTCACTCATCCCTATACCCACATCCCAACACTCCCCAGACCGATCTCTCAACCAATCTCCTCTCCGTCTCCCCTTTCGTCCCTCCCACTCCCAGAGACGCGTCCACCGTGTTGGGGAAGAGATGGAAGGATACTGCGGACACGGTCATCATCGGTGGGGGCTGCGTGGGGGTCAGTCTGGCCTATCACCTGGCCAAAGGTGGCGTGAAGGATGTGGTCCTCCTGGAGAAATCTGAGCTGACAGCTGGGTCCACCTGGCACGCTGTAGGTCACGCCGAGGGTTTCCTGGTGGTGCATTGGGGGCATGGTGGGCTTGTCTTGGTGTATTTATACCTAATGTATACCTTAGAGATGAATGAGGAAGGGGAGAATATTACAACATTTAACGAAACAATAATGAAGCCCCTAAACCTGAATGGGAAGTCAGCAGCGTTCCTTCTCCTCTATTGGTCCTTCTCTTTATTTGTTATTTGGTCAATTTGCCGGCCAAACAAATCTGAAGATAAAGCAAGTGTCAACATTGCAAAATCCTTAGCGATTCAAAAACAAGTGTTGTTGACAGGATGGCCGGAAAGAAAACCTCTAGACTTGACTGAGAGAGCAGATCGAAAGCACCTCAAGCAGCAGGTGAAAGAAAATAAATTGGGGAAGATAAGTCAAACAAATGAATAGTTCAGCATTTTCAGTTTGTTTTCACAATGAAAAGTGCTTTATACATCAATTGAATTATTATTTTTATTATTATTATTATTATTATTATTACTACTACTACTATTATTATTATTATTATTATTATTAGTAGTAGTAGTAGTAGTAGTATCATTATTATTATCATAATTATTGTTTTTTTTATTACTTTTATTATTATCATAATTATTATTATCATTATCATTATTTAATAACACAATACCAGACATGGAATCAGAGGAAGAATATTAGAAACCACTAGAAACAAGGTCTGTGAAAATGTAAAGACTATGACTCAAGATTCTGTGACTAGGCAGGAGAGGTTGCAAGTCGGGAGAGACGTAGAGGGAGACGTGTGCTTCCCTCAACAGAGATAGATAGACAGGAGAGGTTGCCAGTAGGGAGAGACGTAGAGGGAGACGTGTGCTTCCCTCAACAGAGATAGATAGACAGGAGAGGTTGCCAGTAGGGAGAGACGTAGAGGGAGACGTGCTTCCCTCAACAGAGATAGTTAGACAGGAGAGGTTGCCAGTCGGGAGAGACGTAGAGGGAGACACGTGCTTCCCTCAAGAGAGATAGTTAGAAAGTTGATCTGAGGGAGGGTGAGAGGAGCCAGGGTCATAGTAGTAGTAGCTGTCCTGTAGTTGTCATCTGTCACCTACAGCTGTCAGAGAACTTTCCTGGTAGGGATGGTGCTGCTTTGGAACTGACCTACTTCTGTCTCTACAGCCCCTCTTACCTCTGTCCTGCCTCGTATCCCTCCAGCACACACATTCATTCATTCATTCATTCATTCATTCATTCATTCATTCATTCATTCATTCATTCATTCATTCATTCATTCAAGCTTTATTCATATTCAAAATTAGTAGTAGTTACACTCAATTGCAGTATTGCAGAGTAAATTCTACGTAATCTTGTAATCAAGATAACATAGAATTAATCATCAAGAAACAATATTACACTAGGGCTGCGAGCAGCAGTGAGCGGGCCCTCGCACCCCATGCGTGTCGGGGTCTGGCGCCGTTAAAGGGTGTGCTATTTCGGTGTGCAGTACTGAGAGAAACTTCCTGTCACCAGTAGGTGGCGCTCTAACCGTGACTCAATGCCGAAGCATAGATGTGTTCAGGATGGTACCTTGATGAAGCGTGAGAAATGTTGAGTAAATCGGATAATGTATGTAGGAGTTATGAGGACTTCCTGTTTCACCAATAGGTGGCGCTATAAGTATGACGCAATACTGACACATAGATGTGTTCAGGACAGAACCGTCATGAAGCGTGAGATATATCGGACAAATCCGATAATGTATGGAGGAGTTATGGGGACTTCCTGTTTCACCAATAGGTGGCGCTTTAAGTATGACGCAATACTGACACATAGATGTGTTCAGGACAGAACCGTCATGAAGCGTGAGATATATCGGACAAATTGGATAATGTATGGAGGAGTTATGAGGACTTCCTGTTTCACCAATAGGTGGCGCTATAAGTATGACGCAATACTGACACATAGATGTGTTCAGGACAGAACCGTCATGAAGCGTGAGATATATCGGACAAATTGGATAATGTATGGAGGAGTTATGAGGACTTCCTGTTTCACCAATAGGTGGCGCTTTAAGTATGACGCAATACTGACACATAGATGTGTTCAGGACAGAACCGTCATGAAGCGTGAGATATATCGGACAAATTGGATAATGTATGGAGGAGTTATGAGGACGTACTGTTTCACCAATAGGTGGCGCTATAAGTATGACGCAATACTGACACATAGATGTGTTCAGGACAGAACCGTCATGAAGCGTGAGATATATCGGACAAATTGGATAATGTATGGAGGAGTTATGAGGACTTCCTGTTTCACCAATAGGTGGCGCTATAAGTATGACGCAATACTGACACATAGATGTGTTCAGGACAGAACCGTCATGAAGCGTGAGATATATCGGACAAATTGGATAATGTATGGAGGAGTTATGAGGACTTCCTGTTTCACCAATAGGTGGCGCTATAAGTATGACGCAATACTGACACATAGATGTGTTCAGGACAGAACCCTCATGAAGCGTGAGATATATCGGACAAATCCGATAATGTATGGAGGAGTTATGGGGACTTCCTGTTTCACCAATAGGTGGCGCTATAAGTTTGACGCAATACTGACACCTAGATGTGTTCAGGACAGAGCCGTCATGAAACGTGAGATATATCGGACAAATTGGATAATGTATGGAGGAGTTATGAGGACTTCCTGTTTCACCAATAGGTGGCGCTATAAGATTGACGCAATACTGACACATAGATGTGTTCAGGACAGAACCGTCATGAAGCGTGAGATATATCGGACAAATTGGATAATGTATGGAGGAGTTATGAGGACTTTGTGTTTTATGGCGAAATGTCAAACTTTGGCGGGGCGCCACGGCAAGGGTGTTTGGTGAAAACTCAATTTTTTTGATAACTTTTGATCACAAAGGTCTTAAGATGAAGCTGACCCGATATGAAGTTGATCAGATGAAATCTGTAGGAGGAGTTCGTCGAAGTACGAGGCATGGAAATGGTCAAAACACGGACAAAATGGCACATTAAGAGCAAAATGGCGGACTTCCTGTTGCATGTTGGGTATAGCTCTAAGAGACATTTTAGTGTGTCTCGATGAACTACATATGCCCACCGAATCTCGTTCGCCTACATTAAACTGGAAGGTGGGGCTCGCCATTTTAAATTTTCCAGGGGGCGCTCTTGAGCCGTTTTGCCACGCCCATTTCCGTCACCCATGAATTATCAAATTTTTCACCGGGACTGATGTATCTGCAAAGTTTCATCCGTTTTCATCGATGTTTAGGCCGCCAAAAAGGCATTTGTTTGGGGAGAAGAAGAAGAAGAAGGAGAAGGGAGAATAATAACTAGTGCTGCGAGCAGCAGTGAGCGGGCCCTCGCACCCCACGCGGGTCGGGGTGTGGCGCCGTTAAAGGGTGTGCTATTTCGGTGTCCAGTACTGACAGAAACTTCCTGTCACCAGTAGGTGGCGCTCTAAGCGTGACTCAATACCGACGCATAGATGTGTTCAGGACAGTACCTTGATGAAGCGTGGGAAATGTTGTGTAAATCGGACAAAGTATGTAGGAGTTATGAGGACTTCCTGTTTCACCAGTAGGTGGCGCTGTAAGTGTGACTCAATACCGACACATAGATGGGTTCAGAAGGCCATCTTCATGAAGCATCAGCAATTTGGTGCAAATCGGATGATGTATGCAGGAGTTATGAGGACTTCCTGTTTCACCAGTAGGTGGCGCTGTAAGTGTGACTCAATACCGACACATAGATGGGTTCAGAAGGCCACCTTCATGAAGCATCAGCAATTTGGTGCAAATCGGATGATGTATGCAGGAGTTATGAGGACTTCCTGTTTCACCAATAGGTGGCGCTATACGTATGACGCAATACTGACACATAGATGTGTTCAGGACAGAACCGTCATGAAGCGTGAGCTATATCGGACAAATTGGATAATGTATGGAGGAGTTATGAGGACTTCCTGTTTCACCAATAGGTGGCGCTATAAGTATGACGCAATACTGACACATAGATGTGTTCAGGACAGAACCGTCATGAAGCGTGAGATATATCGGACAAATTGGATAATGTATGGAGGAGTTATGAGGACTTCGTGTTTTATGGCGAAATGTCAAACTTTGGCGGGGCGCCACGGCAAGGGTGTTTGGTGAAAACTCAATTTTTTTGATAACTTTTGACCACAAAGGTCTTAAGATGAAGCTGACCCGATATGAAGTTGATCGGATGAAATCTGTAGGAGGAGTTCGTCGAAGTACGAGGCATGGAAATGGTCAAAACAAGGACAAAATGGCACATTAAGAGCAAAATGGCGGACTTCCTGTTGCATGTTGGGTATAGCTCCAAGAGACATTTTAGTGTGTCTCGATGAAATACATGTGCCCTCCGAATTTCGTTCCCCTACATCAAACTGAAAGGTGGGGCTCGCCATTTTAAATTTTCCAGGGGGCGCTCTTGAGACGTTTTGCCACGCCCATTTCCGTCACCCATGAATTATCAAATTTTTCACAGGGACTGACGTATCTGCAAAGTTTCATCCGTTTTCATCGATGTTTAGGCCGCCTAAAAGGCATTTGTTTGGAGTAAAGAAGAATAATAATAATAACTAGGGCTGCGAGCAGCAGTGAGCGGGCCCTCGCACCCCACGCGTGTCGGGGTGCTGCGCCGTTAAAGGCTGTGCTATTTCGGTGTGCAGTACTGAGAGAAACTTCCTGTCACCAGTAGGTGGCGCTCTAGGCGTGACTCAATACAGAAGCATAGATGTGTTCAGGACGGTACCTTGATGAAGCGTGAGAAATGTTGAGTAAATCGGATAACGTATGTAGGAGTTATGAGGACTTCCTGTTTCACCAGTAGGTGGCGCTATAAGTATGACGCAATACTGACACATAGATGTGTTCAGGACAGAACCGTCATGAAGCGTGAGATATATCGGACAAATTGGATAATGTATGGAGGAGTTATGAGTACTTCCTGTTTCACCAATAGGTGGCGCTATAAGTATGACGCAATACTGACACATAGATGTGTTCAGGACAGAACCGTCATGAAGCGTGAGATATATCGGACAAATTGGATAATGTATGGAGGAGTTATGAGGACTTCCTGTTTCACCAATAGGTGGCGCTATAAGTATGACGCAATACTGACACATAGATGTGTTCAGGACAGAACCGTCATGAAGCGTGAGATATATCGGACAAATTGGATAATGTATGGAGGAGTTATGAGGACTTCCTGTTTCACCAATAGGTGGCGCTATAAGTATGACGCAATACTGACACATAGATGTGTTCAGGACAGAACCGTCATGAAGCGTGAGATATATCGGACAAATTGGATAATGTATGGAGGAGTTATGAGGACTTCGTGTTTTATGGCGAAATGTCAAACTTTGGCAGGGCGCCACGGCAAGGGTGTTTGGTGAAAACTCAATTTTTTTGATAACTTTTGATCACAAAGGTCTTAAGATGAAGCTGACCCGATATGAAGTTGATCGGATGAAATCTGTAGGAGGAGTTCGTCGAAGTACGAGGCATGGAAATGGTCAAAACAAGGACAAAATGGCACATTAAGAGCAAAATGGCGGACTTCCTGTTGCATGTTGGGTATAGCTCCAAGAGACATTTAAGTGTGGCTCGATGAAATACATATGCCCACCGAATTTCGTTAGCCTACATCAAACTGAAAGGTGGGGCTCGCCATTTTAAACTTTCCAGGGGGCGCTCTTGAGCCGTTTTGCCACGCCCATTTCCGTCACCCATGAATTATCAAATTTTTCACCGGGACTGACGTATCTGCAAAGTTTCATCCGTTTTCATCGATGTTCAGGCCGCCTAAAAGGCATTTGTTTGGAGTAAAGGAGAAGAAGAAGGAGAAGAAGAATAATAATAATCCTTCGAGTTTCAATAGGGCCTCGCACCGCCAGTGCTCGGGCCCTAACTAGGGCTGCGAGCAGCATTGAGCGGGCCCTCGCACTCCACGCGTGTCGGGGTGCGGCGCTGTTAAAGGGTGTGCTATTTCGGTGTCCAGTACTGAGAGAAACTTCCGGTCACCAGTAGGTGGCGCTCTAAGCGTGACTCAATACCGACGCATAGATGTGTTCAGGACGGTACCTTGATGAAGCATGAGAAATGTTGTGTAAATCGGAAAATGTATGTAGGACTTATGATGACTTCCTGCTTGACCTGTAGGCGGCGCTATAAGTATGACTCAATGCTGACGCACAGATGTGTTCAGGATGCGACCTTCATCAAGCATGAGCAATATGGAGTAAATCGGATAACGTATGTAGGAGTTATGAGTACTTCCTCTTTCACCAGTAGGTGGCGCTGTAAGTGTGACTCAATACTGACGCATAGATGTGTTCAGAATGCGACCTTCATGAATCGTTAGCAATTTGGTGCAAATCGGACAATATATGTAGGAGTCATGAGGACTTCCTGTTTCACCAATAGGTGGTGCTATAAGTATGACGCAATACTGACACATAGATGTGTTCAGGACAGAACCGTCATGAAGCGTGAGATATATCGGACAAATCGGATAATGTATGGAGGAGTTATGAGGACTTCCTGTTTCACCAATAGGTGGCGCTATAAGTATGACGCAATACTGACACATAGATGTGTTCAGGACAGAACTGTCATGAAGCGTGAGACATATCGGACAAATTGGATAATGTATGGAGGAGTTATGAGGACTTCCTGTTTCACCAATAGGTGGCGCTATAAGTATGACGCAATACTGACACATAGATGTGTTCAGGACAGAACTGTCATGAAGCGTGAGACATATCGGACAAATTGGATAATGTATGGAGGAGTTATGAGGACTTCCTGTTTTACCAATAGGTGGCGCAATAAGTATGATGCAATACTGACACAAAGATGTGTTCAGGACAGAACCGTCATGAAGCGTGAGATATATCGGACAAATTGGATAATGTATGGAGGAGTTATGAGGACTTCCTGTTTTATGGCGAAATGTCAAACTTTGGCGGGGCGCCACGGCAAGGGTGTTTGGTGAAAACTCAATTTTTTTGATAACTTTTGATCACAAAGGTCTTAAGATGAAGCTGACCCGATATGAAGTTGATCGGATGAAATCTGTAGGAGGAGTTCGTCAAAGTACGAGGCATGGAAATGGTCAAAACAAGGACAAAATGGCACATAAAGAGCAAAATTGCGGACTTCCTGTTGCATGTTGGGTATAGCTCCAAGAGACATTTTAGTGTGGCTCGATGAAATACATATGCCCACCGAATTTCGTTCGCCTACATTAAACTGAAAGGTGGGGCTCGCCATTTTAAATTTTCCAGGGGGCGCTCTTGAGACGTTTTGCCACGCCCATTTCCGTCACCCATGAATTATCAAATTTTTCACCGGGACTGACGTATCTGCAAAGTTTCATCCGTTTTCATCGATGTTTAGGCCGCCAAAAAGGCATTTGTTTTGGAAGAAGGAGAATAATAATAATAACTAGGGCTGCGAGCAGCAGTGAGCGGGCCCTCGCACCCCATGCGTGTCGGGGTGTGGCGCCGTTAAAGGGTGTGCTATTTCGGTGTGCAGTACTGAGAGAAACTTTCTGTCACCAGTAGGTGGCGCTCTAAGCGTGACTCAATACCGATGCATAGATGTGTTCAGGGCCGTACCTTGATGAAGCGTGAGAAGTTTTGAGTAAATCGGATAATGTATGTAGGAGTTATGAGGACTTTCTGTTTCACCAGTAGGTGGCGCTGTAAGTGTGACTCAATACCGACACATAGATGGGTTCAGAAGGCCACCTTCATGAAGCGTCAGCAATTTGGTGCAAATCGGATGATGTATGCAGGAGTTATGAGGACTTCCTGTTTCACCAATAGGTGGCGCTATACGTATGACGCAATACTGACACATAGATGTGTTCAGGACAGAACCGTCATGAAGCGTGAGCTATATCGGACAAATTGGATAATGTATGGAGGAGTTATGAGGACTTCCTGTTTCACCAATAGGTGGCGCTATAAGTATGACGCAATACTGAAACATAGATGTGTTCAGGACAGAACCGTCATGAAGCGTGAGATATATCGGACGAATTGGATAATGTATGGAGGAGTTATGAGGACTTCCTGTTTCACCAATAGGTGGCGCTATAAGTATGACGCAATACTGACACATAGATGTGTTCAGGACAGAACCGTCATGAAGCGTGAGATATATCAGACAAATTGGATAATGTATGTAGTAGTTATGAGGACTTCCTGTTTCACCAATAGGTGGCGCTATAAGTATGATGCAATACTGACACATAGATGTTTTCAGGACAGAACTGTCATGAAGCGTGAGATATATCGGACGAATTGGATAATGTATGTAGGAGTTATGAGGACTTCCTGTTTCACCAATAGGTGGCGCTATAAGTATGACGCAATACTGACACATAGATGTGTTCAGGAGAGAACCGTCATGAAGCGTGAGATATATCAGACAAATTGGATAATGTATGTAGTAGTTATGAGGACTTCCTGTTTCACCAATAGGTGGCGCTATAAGTATGACGCAATACTGACACATAGATGTGTTCAGGACAGAACCGTCATGAAGCGTGAGATATATCGGACAAATCGGATAATGTATGGAGGAGTTATGAGGACTTCCTGTTTTACCAATAGGTGGCGCTATAAGTATGACGCAATACTGACACATAGATGTGTTCAGGACAGAACCTTCATGAAGCGTGAGATATATCGGACGAATTGGATAATGTATGGAGGAGTTATGAGGACTTCCTGTTTCACCAATAGGTGGCGCTATAAGTATGACGCAATACTGACACATAGATGTGTTCAGGACAGAACCGTCATGAAGCATGAGATATATCGGACAAATTGGATAATGTATGGAGGAGTTATGAGGACTTCCTGTTTCACCAATAGGTGGCGCTATAAGTATGACGCAATACTGACACATAGATGTGTTCAGGACAGAACCGTCATGAAGCGTGAGCTATATCAGACAAATTGGATAATGTATGTAGTAGTTATGAGGACTTCCTGTTTCACCAATAGGTGGCGCTATAAGTATGATGCAATACTGACACATAGATGTTTTCAGGACAGAACCGTCATGAAGCGTGAGATATATCGGACGAATTGGATAATGTATGTAGGAGTTATGAGGACTTCCTGTTTCACCAATAGGTGGCGCTATAAGTATGACGCAATACTGACACATAGATGTGTTCAGGAGAGAACCGTCATGAAGCGTGAGATATATCAGACAAATTGGATAATGTGTGTAGTAGTTATGAGGACTTCCTGTTTCACCAATAGGTGGCGCTATAAGTATGACGCAATACTGACACATAGATGTGTTCAGGACAGAACCGTCATGAAGCGTGAGATATATCGGACAAATCGGTTAATGTATGGAGGAGTTATGAGGACTTCCTGTTTTACCAATAGGTGGCGCTATAAGTATGACGCAATACTGACACATAGATGTGTTCAGGACAGAACCTTCATGAAGCGTGAGATATATCGGACGAATTGGATAATGTATGGAGGAGTTATGAGGACTTCCTGTTTCACCAATAGGTGGCGCTATAAGTATGACGCAATACTGACACATAGATGTGTTCAGGACAGAACCGTCATGAAGCGTGAGATATATCGGACAAATTGGATAATGTATGGAGGAGTTATGAGGACTTCCTGTTTCACCAATAGGTGGCGCTATAAGTATGACGCAATACTGACACATAGATGTGTTCAGGACAGAACCGTCATGAAGCGTGAGATAAATCGGACAAATCGGATAATGTATGGAGGAGTTATGAGGACTTCCTGTTTCACCAATAGGTGGCGCTATAAGTATGACGCAATACTGACACATAGATGTGTTCAGGACAGAACCCTCATGAAGCGTGAGATATATCGGACAAATCGGATAATGTATGGAGGAGTTATGAGGACTTCCTGTTTTACCAATAGGTGGCGCTATAAGTATGACGCAATACTGACACATAGATGTGTTCAGGACAGAACCTTCATGAAGCGTGAGATATATCGGACGAATTGGATAATGTATGGAGGAGTTATGAGGACTTCCTGTTTCACCAATAGGTGGCGCTATAAGTATGACGCAATACTGACACATAGATGTGTTCAGGACAGAACTGTCATGAAGCGTGAGATATATCGGACAAATTGGATAATGTATGTAGGAGTTATGAGGACTTCGTGTTTTATGGCGAAATGTCAAACTTTGGCGGGGCGCCACGGCAAGGGTGTTTGGTGAAAACTCAATTTTTTTGATAACTTTTGATCACAAAGGTCTTAAGATGAAGCTGACCCGATATGAAGTTGATCGGATGAAATCTGTAGGAGGAGTTCGTCAAAGTACGAGGCATGGAAATGGTCAAAACAAGGACAAAATGGCACATTAAGAGCAAAATGGCGGACTTCCTGTTGCATGTTGGGTATAGCTCCAAGAGACATTTTAGTGTGGCTCGATGAAATACATATGCCCACCGAATTTCGTTTGCCTACATTAAACTGAAAGGTGGGGCTCGCCATTTTAAATTTTCCAGGGGGCGCTCTTGAGCCGTTTTGCCACGCCCATTTCCGTCACCCATGAATTATCAAATTTTTCACCGGGACTGACGTATCTGCAAAGTTTCATCCGTTTTCATCGATGTTCAGGCCGCCTAAAAGGCATTTGTTTGGAGTAAAGGAGAAGAAGAAGGAGAAGAATAATAATAATCCTTCGAGTTTCAATAGGGCCTCGCACCGCCAGTGCTCGGGCCCTAACTAGTGCTGCGAGCAGCAGTGAGCGGGCCCTCGCACCCCACGCGTGTCGGGGTGCTGCGCCGTTAAAGGCTGTGCTATTTCGGTGTGCAGTACTGAGAGAAACTTCCTGTCACCAGTAGGTGGCGCTCTAGGCGTGACTCAATACCGAAGCATAGATGTGTTCAGGACGGTACCTTGATGAAGCGTGAGAAATGTTGAGTAAATCGGATAACGTATGTAGGAGTTATGAGGACTTCCTGTTTCACCAGTAGGTGGCGCTGTAAGTGTGACTCAATACCGACACATAGATGGGTTCAGGACAGAACTGTCATGAAGCGTGAGACATATCGGACAAATCGGATAATGTATGGAGGAGTTATGAGGACGTACTGTTTCACCAATAGGTGGCGCTATAAGTATGACGCAATACTGACACATAGATGTGTTCAGGACAGAACCGTCATGAAGCGTGAGATATATCGGACAAATCGGATAATGTATGGAGGAGTTATGAGGACGTACTGTTTCACCAATAGGTGGCGCTATAAGTATGACGCAATACTGACACATAGATGTGTTCAGGACAGAACCGTCATGAAGCGTGAGATATATCGGACAAATTGGATAATGTATGGAGGAGTTATGAGGACTTCCTGTTTCACCAATAGGTGGCGCTATAAGTATGACGCAATACTGACACATAGATGTGTTCAGGACAGAACCGTCATGAAGCGTGAGATATATCGGACAAATTGGATAATGTATGGAGGAGTTATGAGTACTTCCTGTTTCACCAGTAGGTGGCGCTGTAAGTGTGACTCAATATCGACGCATAGATGTGTTCAGAAGGTGACCTTCACGAAGCGTCAGTAATTTGGTGCAAATCGGATGATGTATGCAGGAGTTATGAGGACTTCCTGTTTCACCAATAGGTGGCGCTATAAGTATGACGCAATACTGACACATAGATGTGTTCAGGACAGAACCGTCATGAAGCGTGAGATATATCGGACAAATTGGATAATGTATGGAGGAGTTATGAGGACTTCCTGTTTCACCAGTAGGTGGCGCTGTAAGTGTGACTCAATACCGACACATAGATGGGTTCAGAAGGCCACCTTCATGAAGCATCAGCAATTTGGTGCAAATCGGATGATGTATGCAGGAGTTATGAGGACTTCCTGTTTCACCAATAGGTGGCGCTATAAGTATGATGCAATACTGACACATAGATGTGTTCAGGACAGAACCGTCATGAAGCGTGAGATATATCGGACGAATTGGATAATGTATGTAGGAGTTATGAGGACTTCCTGTTTCACCAATAGGTGGCGCTATAAGTATGACGCAATACTGACACATAGATGTGTTCAGGACAGAACCGTCATGAAGCGTGAGATATATCGGACAAATCCGATAATGTATGGAGGAGTTATGGGGACTTCCTGTTTCACCAATAGGTGGCGCTATAAGTATGATGCAATACTGACACATAGATGTGTTCAGGACAGAACCGTCATGAAGCGTGAGATATATCGGACAAATTGGATAATGTATGGAGGAGTTATGAGGACCTCGTGTTTTATTGCGAAATGTCAAACTTTGGCGGGGCGCCACGGGAAGGGTGTTTGGTGAAAACTCAATTTTTTTGATAACTTTTGATCACAAAGGTCTTAAGATGAAGCTGACCGAATATGAAGTTGATCGGATGAAATCTGTAGGAGGAGTTCGTTGAAATACGAGGCATGGAAATGGTCAAAACAAGGACAAAATGGCACATTAAAAGCAAAATGGCGGCCTTCCTGTTGCATGTTGGGTACAGCTCCAAGAGACATTTTAGTGTGGCTCGATGAAATACATATGCCCACCGAATTTCGTTCGCCTACATCAAACCGAAAGGTGGGGCTCACCATTTTAAATTTTCCAGGGGGCGCTCTTGAGCCGTTTTGCCACGCCCATTTCCCTCACCCATGAATTATCAAATTTTTCACCGGGACTGACGTATCTGCAAAGTTTTATCCGTTTTCATCGATGTTTAGGCCGCCAAAAAGGCATTTGTTTTGGAAGAAGGAGAAGGTAGAATAATAACTAGGGCTGCGAGCAGCAGTGAGCGGGCCCTCGCACCCCATGCGGGTCGGGGTGTGGCGCCGTTAAAGGGTGTGCTATTTGGGTGTCCAGTACTGAGAGAAACTTCCTGTCACCAGTAGGTGGCGCTCTAAGCGTGATTCAATACCAACACATAGATGTGTTCAGGACAGTACCTTGATGAAGCGTGAGAAATGTTGTGTAAATCAGATAACGTATGTAGGAGTTATGAGGACTTCCTGTTTCACCAGTAGGTGGCGCTGTACGTGTGACTCAATACCGAAGCATAGATGTGTTCAGGACGTTACCTTGATGAAGCGTGAGAAATCTTGAGTAAATCGGATAACGTATGTAGGAGTTATGAGGACTTCCTGTTTCACCAGTAGGTGGCGCTGTAAGTGTGACTCAATACCGACACATAGATGGGTTCAGAAGGCCACCTTCATGAAGCGTCAGCAATTTGGTGCAAATCGGATGATGTATGCAGGAGTTATGAGGACTTCCTGTTTCACCAATAGGTGGCGCTATAAGTATGACGCAATACTGACACATAGATGTGTTCAGGACAGAACCGTCATGAAGCGTGAGATAAATCGGACAAATCGGATAATGTATGGAGGAGTTATGAGGACTTCCTGTTTCACCAATAGGTGGCGCTATAAGTATGACGCAATACTGACACATAGATGTGTTCAGGACAGAACCGTCATGAAGCGTGAGATATATCGGACAAATCGGATAATGTATGGAGGAGTTATGAGGACTTCCTGTTTTACCAATAGGTGGCGCTATAAGTATGACGCAATACTGACACATAGATGTGTTCAGGACAGAACCTTCATGAAGCGTGAGATATATCGGACGAATTGGATAATGTATGGAGGAGTTATGAGGACTTCCTGTTTCACCAATAGGTGGCGCTATAAGTATGATGCAATACTAACACATAGATGTGTTCAGGACAGAACCTTCATGAAGCGTGAGATATATCGGACGAATTGGATAATGTATGGAGGAGTTATGAGGACTTCCTGTTTCACCAATAGGTGGCGCTATAAGTATGATGCAATACTAACACATAGATGTGTTCAGGACAGAACAGTCATGAAGCGTTTGATATATCGGACGAATTGGATAATGTATGTAGGAGTTATGAGGACTTCCTGTTTCACCAATAGGTGGCGCTATAAGTATGACGCAATACTGACACATAGATGTGTTCAGGACAGAACCGTCATGAAGCGTGAGACATATCGGACAAATCGGATAATGTATGGAGGAGTTATGAGGACTTCCTGTTTCACCAATAGGTGGCGCAATAAGTATGACGCAATACTGACACATAGATGTGTTCAGGACAGAACTGTCATGAAGCGTGAGATATATCGGACAAATCCGATAATGTATGGAGGAGTTATGAGGACATCGTGTTTTATGGCGAAATGTCAAACATTGGCGGGGCGCCACGGCAAGGGTGTTTGGTGAAAACTCAATTTTTTTGATAACTTTTGATCACAAAGGTCTTTAGATGAAGCTGACCCGATATGAAGTTGATCGGATGAAATCTGTAGGAGGAGTTCGTCGAAGTACGAGGCATGGAAATGGTCAAAACAAGGACAAAATGGCACATCAAGAGCAAAATGGCGGACTTCCTGTTGCATGTTGGGTATAGCTCCAAGAGACATTTAAGTGTGGCTCGATGAAATACATATGCCCTCCGAATTTCGTTCGCCTACATCAAACTGAAAGGTGGGGCTCGCCATTTTAAATTTTCCAGGGGGCGCTCTTGAGCCGTTTTGCCACGCCTATTTCCGGCACCCATGAATTATCAAATTTTTCACCGGGACTGACGTATCTACAAAGTTTCATCCGTTTTCATCGATGTTTAGGCCGCCAAAAAGGCATTTGTTTCGGAAGAAGAATAATAATAATAATCCTTCGAGTTTCAATAGGGCCTCGCACCGCCAGTGCTCGGGCCCTAATTAAAGCTGCAAGCAGCGTTGTGGGGGCCAAGCTGACCACGCAAAAGATGAAGCAAATACGACTGATGTTTTGAAGGCTTTAGAGATATGTTTGTCGGACTGCAACTACACTGCAGACTTGGTAAACACACCAAACGTTATAACCACTGCAAACTTCAACCACTGCAAACTATGAAAATCATTCAGCTCAATAAAACAAGAAAAGTAGGCTGGTCTAATACTCAACACTCGTGGGCAGCGGATGAGAGCTAAAGTCTTTCCCACACCCGTGTGGCCAGCCCGTTCGTGGAAATTCTGCCACACCTTCTCTTTCAAGGCTGTAGGGAGGACCAGCTGAAAGATGGAGTTTGCGGTGTTGGGGTTCCTCACACACTGATGCAAGACTCCCTCCCTCAGAGTCAGCCTCTATCACTCCTTGAGGATCTGCCGAGTGTCACGTGGCAGGGCGATCCTTTCTGTTGCACTGGGCGGTTTCCCTGTCTGCAAGGATAACAGCATGTGGCGAATCATGTCATCTTTTCGCTGGGCGTCCTTCCATTCTCCAGGGGGTTCGGCCCAGCTGCACTTCTTCTAGGTCAACTTGGACAGGAGAGTTAAGCATTTCTGGGCATGGGTTTTCCACCCCGGTGAGAAAAGTCTTCAGGGCCAGGATCTCCTCCTCTTCACCATCCTCTCCTCCATCCACAGGTACACGAGATAGGGCATCAGCATTAACATTGGTTTTGTCAGGCTGGAACTTGATGTTGAAGTGGTAGTTGTAGAGTCTGGCTGCCCACTGTTGCTCCAAGCTTCTCAGGTTCACCTCCTGTAAGTTTGCGAGAATGTTGTTGTCAGTGAACACTACAAAATGGGAGCCTAGAGTGGAATTTCTTGCTGCACCAGCGAAAGACGGCCTACCTTCTGATAGCAATGAAGGTAAACAGGAGTCTGGCCAGTGTTCTTCACTTCTTCACTTGCACCTTCCCATTCAGACAAACTAGACTCCATTGAATCTTCAAAACCTTCCCCTACTCCACAGAAGTCTACACCCACTCACTGCATTTCCTTTACCCACTTTGACTATTTGTACACGGCCATGAACATGGCAAACAATACGCAACCAAGTTCCGTCTGCTGCATTTTACACAAGAGGAGCGCATTACTGTACTATATGTGATTGTCTGTACTGTATGTGCTTGTGTCTATGTAATTGTGTCTATTGTATGTTATGTTCTCTGCTGTACTGTATGTCTGTGATTGTCTACTGTATGTGCTTCCGTCTGATTTTCTCTACTGTATGCAATTGTCTATGTGATTATCTTTACTGTATGAGCTTGTCTATGTGATTGTCTCTACTGTATGTGCTTGTCTGGATAATCGTCTCTACAACAAAACCCATGAATATGATGTACCGTACTGTAAGATGCCTCCCCCACATGGCAAACATTTGTAATACACACATATTACTTACTCTAAACAATAGGCACACGAGTCCCTGGTCTGTGAGCCAAATTTCACAACTTTTAACTGGCAGGAGCGACCTACAATGATTCTGTTGTCTGCCATTGACTTCCACAGCAGCATAATTACAATAATTATAAGAATGCACTTTGGATGAACGGGAATCGAACCCTGAACTCGCTGCTTGCGAGACTGACGCGCTACCCGCTATGCCACAACGGATCTTACAAAGTGCGTCGCAGATTTGAGTGGATAATGTCAGCTTCTGCTTCCTCTTGGTAGAGTGAGTCCTGAGCCCTTAATTAATGTCACCTGGTAGGGTTGCTTCCTCTCGGTAGAGTGAGAGGGGGGGGTGTCTTTGTTTAAATTGGCACACAGCGAAAAGTATACATAGCATAGCTCAACTATTTACTTCTTCAGAATCCAGACAATCACGCGAACATTTCCATGTATAAAATGTCCTTCGGTCTTCAGAAGTGTAGGAGAGGTGAAGAGTTAGAAACAGTTAGAGATTCTAGAGCGAAGAGAGATTTTCTAGAGTGTGGCTCCATTGATTTCAATGGAGGAGGGGGGGTCATTATTCGAACTGTCACAGAGTGAAAAATATACATCGAAGAGCTTAGCCTTTTTGATTTTATGAATCCCAAGAGTCGTGTGAACGTTTTGATATATAAAATGTGTATGAGCTGTGAGAATTGGAAGAGGGATGGCAGTTTAGAAAATGTGTGACTTTTTCCAAAATGCGCCTTTCAGCACTCTGAAACTGGGGAAATTGTGCAGAAGACAAAAAGTGTTCCTTTCATTCTGCAATCAAACAAATGAAGTAATAATGACACCATGGGGTGTTTTGAACTCAGCATGAGCCAGGGAATCCATTGTTACCATAATTTTGAAGATTGGACATACAGTTCAAAAGTTACTGGCATAAACGCAACTCCAACTTTGACACGCTGGTGGCGCTAGAGTGCACGAGATGTCAACATGAGGCTTGGTGACAGATGTCATGGGTATGTCCCGAATGAGTGTGCCAAATGTGGTTTTGATAGATTAAAACATTACTGAGATATGACCCCAGTTCCTGTTTTGCAGCTTTTCTGCCAATTTTGATTGGCTGTCACATGCGAACACAATGGATAATCAAAAATCCCTGTACATCCTTTGTAGACATTGGTGTATAGATGACATCCACCGATGTTCATGCAAATTGGTGAAAGTTCCTAGGAGGAGATACATTTTAAGGGTTTTGCACATCATTCAAAATGGCGGAGAAGCCAAGATGGCCACAATGACGTCATAGAGTGCGTTGAATCCGGCTTGAGCCAAGGAATTGAAGGACACCTGAAGTTTGAAAATTGGACTTGCTGAAGAAAAGCTGCATGCATAAATGCACCTCCAACTTTGACACGTTGGTGGCGCTAGAGAGGGTGAGGTGTGGACATGAGACTTGGTGAGGAGGGTCAGGGCACTGTCCCGAATGAGTGTGCCATTTTTCATAACTTTCTACCATAAGCTTCTATGGGCTGCCATAGACTACAATGGCAGAGGAATAAAGAAGAAAGAGAAACGGTACAAACTTAATGGGTGCCTGCGCAGCTGCGCTGCTTGGCCCCCAACTAGTGCTGCGAGCAGCAGTGAGCGGGCCCTCGCACCCCACGCGGGTCGGGGTGTGGCGCCGTAAAAGGGTGTGCTATTTCGGTGTCCAGTACTGACAGAAACTTCCTGTCACCAGTAGGTGGCGCTCTAAGCGTGACTCAATACCGACGCATAGATGTGTTCAGGACAGTACCTTGATGAAGCGTGAGAAATGTTGTGTAAATCGGACAAAGTATGTAGGAGTTATGAGGACTTCCTGTAAGCAGTAGGTGGCGCTGTAGGTATGACGCAATACTGACCTACAGATGTGTTCAAGATGCGACCTTCATCAAGCATGAGCAATTTGGAGTAAATCGGATAATGTATGTAGGAGTTATGAGTACTTCCTGTTTCACCAGTAGGTGGCGCTGTAAGTGTAACTCAATACCGACGCATAGATGTGTTCAGAAGGTGACCTTCATGAAGCGTCAGCAATTTGGTGCAAATCGTATGATGTATGCAGGAGTTATGAGGACTTCCTGTTTCACCAATAGGTGGCGCTATAAGTATGACGCAATACTGACACATAGATGTGTTCAGGACAGAACCGTCATGAAGCGTGAGATATATCGGACAAATTGGATAATGTATGTAGGAGTTATGAGGACTTCCTGTTTCACCAATAGGTGGCGCAATAAGTATGATGCAATACTGACACAAAGATGTGTTCAGGACAGAACCGTCATGAAGCGTGAGATATATCGGACAAATTGGATAATGTATGTAGGAGTTATGAGGACTTCCTGTTTCACCAATAGGTGGCGCTATAAGTATGATGCAATACTGACACAAAGATGTGTTCAGGACAGAACCGTCATGAAGCGTGAGATATATCGGACAAATTGGATAATGTATGTAGGAGTTATGAGGACTTCCTGTTTCACCAATAGGTGGCGCTATAAGTATGACGCAATACTGACACATAGATGTGTTCAGGACAGAACTGTCATGAAGCGTGAGACATATCGGACAAATCGGATAATGTATGGAGGAGTTATGAGGACTTCCTGTTTCACCAATAGGTGGCGCTATAAGTATGGCGCAATACTGACACATAGATGTGTTCAGGACAGAACCGTCATGAAGCGTGAGCTATATCGGACAAATTGGATAATGTATGGAGGAGTTATGAGGACTTCCTGTTTCACCAATAGGTGGCGCTATAAGTATGACGCAATACTGAAACATAGATGTGTTCAGGACAGAACCGTCATGAAGCGTGAGATTTATCGGACAAATTGGATAATGTATGGAGGAGTTATGAGGACTTCGTGTTTTATGGCGAAATGTCAAACTTTGGCGGGGCGCCACGGCAAGGGTGTTTGGTGAAAACTAAATTTTTTTGATAACTTTTGATCACAAAGGTCTTAAGATGAAGCTGACCCGATATGAAGTTGATCGGATGAAATCTATAGGAGGAGTTCGTCAAAGTACGAGGCATGGAAATGGTCAAAACACGGTCAAAATGGCACATTAAAAGCAAAATGGCGGCCTTCCTGTTGCATGTTGGGTAAAGCTCCAAGAGACATTTTAGTGTGTCTCGATGAAATACATATGCCCACCGAATTTCGTTCGCCTACATCAAACTGAAAGGTGGGGCTCGCCATTTTAAATTTTCCAGGGGGCGCTCTTGAGCCGTTTTGCCACGCCCATTTCCGTCACCCATGAATTATAAAATTTTTCACCGGGCCTGACGTATCTGCAAAGTTTCGTGAGTTTTCATTGATGTTTAGGCCACTATAAAGGCATTTGTTTGGGGAGAAGAAGGAGAAGGAGAAGGAGAATAATAATCCTTCGAAATACAATAGGGCCTCGCACCGCCAGTGCTCGGGCCCTAACTAGGGCTGCGAGCAGCATTGAGCGGGCCCTCGCACTCCACGCGTGTCGGGGTGCGGGGCCGTTAAAGGGTGTGCTATGTCGGTGTCCAGTACTGAGAGAAACTTCCTGTCACCAGTAGGTGGCGCTCTAAGCGTGACTCAATACCGACGCATAGTTGTGTTCAGGACGGTACCTTGATGAAGCATGAGAAATGTTGTGTAAATCGGACAAAGTATGTAGGAGTTATGAGGACTTCCTGTAAGCAGTAGGTGGCGCTGTAGGTATGACGCAATACTGACCTACAGATGTGTTCAAGATGCGACCTTCATCAAGCATGAGCAATTTGGAGTAAATCGGATAATGTATGTAGGAGTTATGAGTACTTCCTGTTTCACCAGTAGGTGGCGCTGTAAGTGTAACTCAATACCGACGTATAGATGTGTTCAGAAGGTGACCTTCATGAAGCGTCAGCAATTTGGTGCAAATCGGATGATGTATGCAGGTGTTATGAGGACTTCCTGTTTCACCAATAGGTGGCGCTATAAGTATGACGCAATACTGACAGATAGATGTGTTCAGGACAGAACCGTCATGAAGCGTGAGATATATCGGACAAATCGGATAATGTATGGAGGAGTTATGAGGACTTCCTGTTTCACCAATAGGTGGCGCTATAAGTATGACGCAATACTGACACATAGATGTGTTCAGGACAGAACCGTCATGAAGCGTGAGATATATCGGACAAATTGGATAATGTATGGAGGAGTTATGAGGACTTCGTGTTTTATGGCGAAATGTCAAACTTTGGCGGGGCGCCACGGCAAGGGTGTTTGGTGAAAACTCAATTTTTTTGATAACTTTTGATCACAAAGGTCTTAAGATGAAGCTGACCCGATATGAAGTTGATCGGATGAAATCTGTAGGAGGAGTTCGTCGAAGTACGAGGCATGGAAATGGTCAAAACAAGGACAAAATGGCACATTAAGCGCAAAATGGCGGACTTCCTGTTGCATGTTGGGTATAGCTCCAAGAGACATTTAAGTGTGGCTCGATGAAATACATATGCCCACCGAATTTCGTTCGCCTACATCAAACTGAAAGGTGGGGCTCGCCATTTTAAACTTTCCAGGGGGCGCTCTTGAGCCGTTTTGCCACACCCATTTCCGTCACCCATGAATTATCAAATTTTTCACCGGGACTGACGTATCTGCAAAGTTTCATTCGTTTTCATCGATGTTTAGGCCGCCAAAAAGGCATTTGTTTGGGGAGAAGAATAACAAGAAGGTAGGAGAATAATAATAATCCTTCGAAATTCAATAGGGCCTCGCACCGCCAGTGCTCGGGCCCTAATAATAATCCTTCGAGTTTCAATAGGGCCTCGCACCGCCAGTGCTCGGGCCCTAATAATCCTTCGAAATACAATAGGGCCTCGCACCGCCAGTGCTCGGGCCCTAATTAACAAGAATTAACAAAATTACATAAACAAGAATCAATAAACACAATTACACAAGAATCAATAAACAATTCAAAAACAATTTAAAAACAGCTACAAACTGTGTTGACCGGCTTGGTCTCCAACGTTCTAAAGCTCACAGCCCACAGTAGTAGTATAGCCGTTGTCTGTTAAAATTGTGTTATTTTTGTTCAGTTGTGTTTTGTTGTTTGTTTTGTTTGTTAAACCTGTAGCACTTTCAGATTTCTTTCAAA
>NC_140235.1:38897179-38899679 GCF_949987555.1 Borostomias antarcticus
TCCCCCTGTCTCCCCCCTGTCTCTCCCCCTGTCTCCCCTTGTCTCTCCCCCTGTCTCTCCCTGTCCCTCCTCTGTCTCCCCCCTGTCTCCCCCCTGTCTCTCCCCGTCTCTCCCCTGTCTCTCCCTGTCTCTCCCTGTCTCACCCCTGTCTCTCCCTGTCTCTCCCCCTGTCTCTCCCCCTGTCTCCCCCCTGTCTCTCCCTGTCTCTCCCCGTCTCTCCCCTGTCTCTCCCCCTGTCTCTCCCCTGTCTCTCCCCTGTCTCCCCCCTGTCTCCCCCCTGTCTCTCCCCTGTCTCTCCCTGTCTCTCCCTGTCTCACCCCTGTCTCTCCCTGTCTCTCCCCCTGTCTCTCCCCCTGTCTCCCCTCTGTCTCTCCCTGTCTCTCCCCCTGTCTCCCCTCTGTCTCCCCCCTACCTTCTCCTTTCTATTCTCTCTTTCCTGCCCTGTGCTCCACCTCCTCACATCTCTCCCCAAACCTCCCGTTTTTCACACCCGTATTCCCGCCCCTGCCTCTGGTTGGCTACCTACCCAAGGATGTTCACAACACAACCCCCGCCTCCTAAAAAACAGTGGCACCTCAACCAATCCGAGCCCAGAACAAGGTCACGGAGGGTCACGTTTCTAGGAATGCGTGTCTGTGTGTTTCTACGTATGGAGGATCAGTTTCAGCACGTTGCCCCTGTGAGGTGCTTCTAGTAGGGGTGGTGGACCGGACCCTCTCAGCTCACGAGGATCTCCGTAAACAGAGGGGGGGGGGGGGGGGTACTTAGAAAGAAGTTTCATTTCTGCCTCCGCCGCTGTATTAAACTACCATCTCACTCAATTAGCCCTTCACTTACAGACAGTAGCTCCTCGAGCTGGAAGACAGAGTCCATTCATGGGGTTGCTATTTCTGTACGTCTGCCCAGCGAGTTCCACTGTGGCCCGGCGCTGGTGAGGCCGGCTGACCTGACAGGGCCCTCGGGTCGCACCGCTACATCTACCTCAGCAGCCTGATAAGCTGTCGGCTACACGGAACATTTATTGAACATGTACCAGGGCTGAGTTTCCCAGAGGCATCGTAGCGCTACGTTCATCGTAAGCTATGGCGTTCATCATAGCGCTACAATGAACGTAGCGCTACGATGCCTCTGGGAAACTCAGCCCAGGCTGGCTATCCGTGGTGTGTGTCCACCGGCGAGCTGTATGTAGCTGAACAGCGCACTAAAGCTTAGAGCTGACTGGGGCTAGCGATGTTTTACAGCTACATTAGCAACGAGTGTCGTGTTTTCGCAGACTGCAGATTAACTAGCCAAGTGAAGATAGCTAGCTAATGTTAGCTAGCGCTAACGTTCGCTGTCTCGCCCAAAACTGACAGTTGTCGTCATCAGAACAGCCTTTTACAGCCTGCGCTCCGGCTCAAGAGGTTCAGGAGCGGGCGGGATTCAAACCGGCGACCCTGTGATCATTGGACGACCCGCTCTACCTCCTGAGCCACAGCCGCCCCCCCTGTCACGAAGGAAACTACATACTGTATAGCCTATCTACGATGTCCTGGAGGGCTGCTCCCGATCAAATGCAGATCAAGGTTTTCCTGAGGTGAAATGCAATGCCAGGATTATTCTCAGTGTTTACACCTTACCCTGGCTGGCTTCCTCATGGGCTTTCTCACCACATACATAGAAGAAGAAGGATCAGCGTTGATTAAACTGATAGGATACGATACACAGCTTTAGGAGAGGGTTGCCTGCAAGTTTGCAGGACATAACTGTGGACAGAAGGCAGCAGCCTGTCCCTAGACCGACAACTGTCTGCAGCAGGCTGTGGCCAGTCCCTCTGGGTACAAACAGCTGTGGTGGCAGCAGGGAGAGTGTCATGGGGACCCATGTCCCACTCACACACTCACAAACCAGCATATTTTCAAAACTGCGGTATGGATTAGAATGCTATGGCGTGTTTCACTTGTTGTCTTTGAAGCGATGGTCGCACTTCCTGTTTGGCCCCCATATCGCTGCTTGCAGCTATATTTTTATTGTACCTTTATTTATCCAGGGGAACCCATTGAGACCAATGTCTCATTTTTGATGGTGCAAGCAGTATTTAAAATCATAAAACAATACAAAAACATAATTTTACATTAATACATTTTACACATTCAAGCTGATAAACTTCAAGGCAAAACTATTTAAAACATGCACGGACCTCGACTTCAAATTCAATTATCGCATTATTCAAATTGCCCAATGAGACTAAGGCATCCAGTTTGAAAATCTCTAACATAAACTAAACAGCTCATCTGGGGAGACAGGTGCTGGAATAGAGAGCTCAGTTGTTGAATGGATAATTCTACGAAGACGATCTGAGTGAAACGCTAATCCTATCAATTGAGAGAGGGTTGACTTCACATTTTTAGCAAATTGACTGAGCAGTGGGCACAGAGATGGTTCTATCCAGCTGTCAACTAGGTCGCTATGCTGGAGACACTCAACCCTGTCAGTGTTGGGGGAGACACTCAACCCTGTC
>NC_140235.1:38907179-38912179 GCF_949987555.1 Borostomias antarcticus
TATACGATATATAGATACATACATACAGACAGTTAACCCTGAATCTCTATTGTGTGTGTGTGTGTGTGTGTGTGTGTGTGTGTGTGTGTGTGTGTGTGTGTGTGTGTAGGTGAGCTGGGCTGGGAGCTGTACATTGACCAGAAGAACATGGCATCTGTGTACCAGGCCATCATGGCAGCCGGTCAGGACGAGGGCATCGATAACTTCGGCACCTACGCCATGAACTCTCTCAGACTGGAGAAGGGCTTCCGAGGCTGGGGAGCAGAGGTACACACACACACACACACACACACACACACATACACACACACATACACACACACATACACACACACATACACACACACACACACACACACACAAACACACACACACACACACACACAAACACATATGCACACACACAAACACATATACACACACACAAACACACATACGCACACACACACAAACACAGATACACACACACATGAGCATGCATGCACACACACATACATACATACACACACACACACACACACACACACACACACACACACAAACACACACAAACACACATACACACACACATGAGCATGCATGCACACACATACACACACACACACACACACACACACACACACACACAAACACACACACACATGAGCATGCACGCACACACACATACATACACACACACATGAGCATGCACACACACACACATACATACATACACACACACACACACATCAACTCACACTTTCTCTCAACAAATTACAAATAACATACAGTATAGATCTCAAACTAACTATTTTTATCTGATTGCAGATGAACTGTGACACCAATCCTCTGGAGGCTGGCCTGGACTACTTCATCAAGCTAAACAAGGTAAAGTGATCCTACCCACTGATCTAGGGCCTCATTTATAAAACCATGCAGAGAATCCACGTTACTAAGCTTGCTTACAACGACACTGCAGCTACCTCAATACTGGAACTATCAGTCTCTATGTTTCAGGTTCATGGTAGACAGACCACAAATAGGGCTAAATGTCTAAAATAGCACACTACCAGTACCACTACGTTCTCACATCAAGTCTATTTTTTATAAATACCGAAGTTTGCTAAGAAAGTGCCGCATGCATGCTTTTATACTTACACAGCGTTTATAAATGAGGCCCATCGTTTCTGCTATTCCTCTAGTGCGCGTTGTGTTCATGGTGGTGTTTCGGCGTCCGTCTCCTCCCCTCTAGCCGGCAGATTTCATCGGCAAGGCGGCGCTGCAGGAGATCAAAGCCAAAGGCCTGAGGAGGAAGCTGTCATACATCACCATGGATACGGATGATGTCGACCCTGAGGGCAACGAAACCATCTGGCTCAACGGCAAGGTGAGCAGTACTGTGACACACTGAACTGATGGACTAGAGGGGCATGTTATAACACACTGAACTGATGGACTAGAGGGGATGTTGTAATTAAGCAATAAACCACGAGAGGCCGTGTGTTATAGTGATTTTATAACAGCTAGGGGGCGTTGTTAGGCACGACGCGAAGCGGATGCCTAAAACCTCCCTAGCTGTTATAAAATCACTATAACACACGACCTCGAGTGGTTTATTGCTTTTATACAACGGTTACTACAGCTATTAGTGTAAAATAGACACACAGCAATGTAAAATATAAACATTTATTCTAAACGAAGCATCATTCCCTCAATTCCGCGGAGCAAAATAGTTCCCCTAACAAATGGGTTGCCAAGCAACAACAACAACTACAATGCATTGGATCAAATGGGAGACGCATTCATACTGAAAATGGAATGATATGCGGTCCCAGGTGTGTGTTACAAAGTATTTTAACCCGGCTTCCAGCCAATCAGAATCAAGAACCAGAACTAACCATTCTATAACACACTGTATTGATAGTCTAGAGGGGATGTTGTGACACTGTATTGATAGACTAGAGGGGGATGTTGTAACACACTGTATTGATAGACTAGAGGGGATGTTGTAACACACTGTATTGATGGACTAGAGGGGGATGTTGTAACACACTGTATTGATAGACTAGAGGGGATGTTGTAACACACTGTATTGATAGTCTAGAGGGCATGTTGTAACACACTGTATTGATAGTCTAGAGGGGATGTTGTAACACACTGTATTGATGGACTAGAGGGGGATGTTGTAACACACTGTATTGATAGACTAGAGGGGATGTTGTAACACACTGTATTGATAGTCTAGAGGGGGATGTTGTAACACACTTTATTGATAGTCTAGAGGGGGATGTTGTAACACACTGTATTGATAGTCTAGAGGGGGATGTTGTAACACACTGTATTGATAGACTAGAGGGGGATGTTGTAACATACTGTATTGATAGACTGGAGGGGGATGTTGTAACACACTGTATTGATAGTCTAGAGGGGGATGTTGTAACACACTGTATTGATAGACTAGAGGGGATGTTGTAACACACTGTATTGATAGTCTAGAGGGGGATGTTGTAACACACTGTATTGATAGACTAGAGGGGATGTTGTAACACACTGTATTGATGGTCTAGAGGGGGATGTTGTAACACACTGTATTGATAGACTAGAGGGGATGTTGTAACACACTGTATTGATAGTCTAGAGGGGGATGTTGTAACACACTGTATTGATAGACTAGAGGGGATGTTGTAACACACTGTATTGATGGTCTAGAGGGGATGTTTTGAAGCCTGATTTTCTTGTGCTGGTGGGTTTTGCTGGGATTTGTGAGTTTGTGTACAACCACGCACAAATGTTTGACTTTTTCCACTTGTATACAATTCCCATTTATCCTCTTTTCTGTGTGTGTGTGTGTGTGTGTGTGTGTGTGTGCGTGCGTGCGTGCGTACGTGTGTGTGTGGGTGGGTGTGTGTGTGTGTGCGTGTGTGTGTGTGCGTGTGTGTGTGTGCGTGTGTGTGTATGCGTCAGGTGGTGGGCAACACGACGTCCGGGTCTTACAGCTTCAGCACCCAGCAGAGCCTGGCGTTCGCCTACCTGCCGGTGGAGCTCTGCTCTGTGGGCCAGAAGGTGGAGGTGGAGCTGATGGGGAGGAAGTACCCGGCCATGGTGGTCCAGGAGCCCCTGGTCCTCACCGAGCCCACCAGGACGCGTCTGCAGAAGAAGGCCAAGAAACAGGCGTGAGGCCCGGTACACGGACGACCCAGGATCGACCCGTAGCCCGGTGGTTCTGCCGGAGACGCGTAGAAGAACCGACATCAACCATCACACTGTGAAACGAACATCTGGTCAACATGGAAGGGGCTGTGAAGAGCTAACGCTGAAATGTGATGGGGTATCTGATCTGATATCTCTTTACTCTTTTAGTAGCGGTGTATTAAGAAATGTATTACTGTAACAGGATGGCATCGTGAGATGGTGACTGTGACTAAAACATCATTTTTTGCTGTTTGCTGTTACTGGCTTGGAGGAAGTTGCAGCCAGTGCAGAAGAGCTTCAGTATTAATGGTGGAATAAGCTCTGTGGAGACTGGAATCCAACCTCAGAATGAAGAAACATATTGTCTTAATATTGCCATTCGGAAGTGTTAATAATGTTCTCTTTTATGAAAAATGAATGGTGTTTATAAATGAATGGTTTTATAGCGACATTGACTGGTGCTAATGGCTTTAGTGGTTAGCAGTGCGACTTTTTGTAGGACTGTTAACTTGACTACATTTTCTCAAACAGAATGTGCCAAATAAATGCATCTTAATTTGCAACTCATTGTGCATGTATAGGGAAATAGATAGTCTTAAATGAATGGCCGGCATTCTGGATTACAATTATAAGCTACAAAACTAAGGGAACAGTTTGAGAACACTTAAGAGCAATATATATATTTGTAAATCTATAACATTTGTCATTTTTTTCTAAAATGTCGGTTTACATTTGAAACTTGTTAATTAAAGGAATTGCCCCCAATCATGCCCATGGCCGAGCCCCATTTTTGCTTATTGGATATGATTTGCAACATAGCAGCATAGCAGGAACTTTGCACATCAAGGAGAAAGGTTTCCTGGGAGAATTGATGTTCCATCGTGACACTTTCCTGAAGTTCAGTTAGCTTCAATTTGTGATTGACCCCTATTAATACATCCATGGATTGACCCCAAAGTCTGACACCCGGCCAGTAGACTGGGCACCCAGCTAGAGGCCAAGTTCTGTTTTTTCTCTCAAGGTAGGATGCCCTTATAAGGCATATGATGAAGCGTAGCCGGTTGATGTGACTTTTCTGGGTGATCTGATTGGTCACTGTACTGTTCAACCGGGAAGTTGCTTAAACATTGTTGCGCGTTGTCAAACCTCAAGACATCCTGTGCTCGATTACGCTACTTCTGATTACATTAGAGTAACGGAGTATATTATCGTGTGCAATTAGCTTTAGACAGTTGCAAATGCTCTTTCCGCAGCTGACTTACTTCCTCGTTTCTTGGAAGATGTAAGACCGTTCGATGGTAGTGATGAAGTGGATGCGTGCGTTTGCCGGAGCGATCATCTTCATATCATGCGTAATAACAGAGGCCAAGCAGCCCCCACACATAGTGTTTATCCTTGCAGACGACTTTGGCTGGAATGATGTCGGGTATCACGGATCTGAGATCAAGACGCCCAACCTGGACAAACTCTCCGCTAAAGGCGTCAGACTGGAAAACTATTACGTCCAGCCGCTCTGCACCCCCTCCAGAAACCAGCTGATGACCGGGCGATACCAGGTGAGACATTCAAAGGTGCAAGGCTACCTCTAATGCAGATTGGACGCCGTGTTGATAAGTGGCCAACTCGTAAAATGTCCATTGATCTGCGTTGGGGCCTTCACCCGACTCTTCCTCTTTCTATGAAAAGTTGCCTTGCCATGACTCCCCGTCTCCACTCACAGATCCACACTGGGATGCAGCACCAGATCATCTGGCCCTGTCAGCCCTACTGTGTGCCCCTGGAGGAGAAACTGCTCCCCCAGCTGATGAAGGAGGCTGGCTACGCCACAC
>NC_140235.1:38917179-38924363 GCF_949987555.1 Borostomias antarcticus
AAGATCGAGCTCTGGTGGGAGAGGGTGTGAAGGAGGAGGACTTCCGTTTGAAAGTTACGTCTCATATTCACAAGCTTTTACAAACCGAGACTGGACCGCACAACCGGACTGTGTGAAGTGCAGGTCAAACAAACCACCGCGTCGTACGTGTCCGTGGTTTCGTCGTCTTGTTATTCACAAAGCCCCGTGATTCACGGAGCCAAAGGTCCACGCGTTTCCTCACTAACCGTCATGTGTGCTCACGGTTTACTGTTCCAGCTTAGTCACAGTGTAAACACACTAGCCAGTGTCTCAGCCCTGCGCCGTTCAGGCTGAACACACGCCAGCATATTGAGTTTTCTACAGGGATTCAGAGATTCCTTCAGTGATGCAATTCTCTGTTAACTGAGAGGCACAATGGGGCCTTACAGTACGCATAGGAGAGAGAGACACACAGAGACAGAGAGATACAGTACAGAGAGAGAGAAAGAGATACAGAGAGAGAGACGGGGAGAGACTTACATGCAGAGAGATACAGAGAGAGAGACAGACATGCAGAGAGATACAGAGAGAGAGAGAGATACAGAGAGAGAGAGACGGAGACATACAGAGAGAGAGACATGCAGAGAGATACAGAGAGAGAGAGAGACACATGCAGAGAGACAGAGAGAGAGATACAGAGAGAGAGACAGAGAGAGACAGACATACAGAGAGAGACAGACATGCAGAGAGAGATACAGAGAGAGAGAGACATGCAGAGAGAGAGATACAGAGAGAGAGACATGCAGAGAGAGAGATACAGAGAGAGAGAGAGACAGACATACAGAGAGAGAGATACAGAGAGAGACAGACATACAGAGAGAGAGATACAGAGAGAGACAGAGAGAGAGAGACATGCAGAGAGAGAGATACAGAGAGAGAGAGACATGCAGAGAGATACAGAGAGAGAGAGACATGCAGAGAGAGAGATACAGAGAGAGAGAGAGAGACATGCAGAGAGAGAGAGAGAGAGAGACATGCAGACAGAGAGAGAGAGACAGAGAGAGACAGACATGCAGAGAGAGAGATACAGAGAGAGAGACATGCAGACAGAGAGAGAGACAGAGAGACAGAGAGAGAGACATGCAGAGAGAGAGATACAGAGAGAGAGATACAGAGAGAGAGATACAGAGAGAGAGATACAGAGAGAGACATGCAGAGAGAGAGATACAGAGAGAGAGAGACATGCAGAGAGAGATACAGAGAGAGAGAGAGACATGCAGAGAGAGAGATACAGAGAGAGAGAGAGAGAGCTCTGGGCTCAGGGAAGAGAGCAGCAGATTGAAAATGAATTAGAGAGCAGGGGAGCTCTTTCCAGAATACTGCTGGAATCAGCACAGACGGCTTCCTGGACTCTCACCACACCCCCAGAGCCCCCCGCCCCACCCCCCTCCTCCGCTGGTAGTCATGATGGTAGTCATGTTGTCCGGTCTCAGACATATTTCGTATTTCGTCGGTTTGACCACTATGTCGACGGTAACTTCAATCTCGGTGTTATGACTTCTATAGCCCGATATATCTGTCCCCCGAAAGACATCACACCACATCCTAGTCCTAATCCTCCGTCCAAATGTCCCCCGACGGGGATTATTAAAGTCATATCTACCGCGAGGGAAGTTGCCGTTAGTGCTTAGCGAGCACGCTATCGCCATGACAGTGGTGTTGTGTTTCTGAGTGCTGGTAAAGGGATGTAGAGAAAGAGCTTTTATGGAGACATGTTGAGTAGAAGCTAGGGTTGGACTGTCCAGTATCTGGACAACGCCATGTCCACAGGATTGTCCCTTTACGGGACAGTATGGATGCGGCTCGATTCTTATGTGGCTGGTCCTGTGTGTATGTGTGTGTGTGTGTGTGTGACTGTGACTGCTGTTGGCACTCTTTCTTAATGAAGGCTTTACTGATGATAACAGAGATGTACAGTTGGGTCACTTCCTCTAGGACAAATGTACTTATTGTAAGTTGCTTTATGGATAAAAGCGTCAGCTAAATGACTTAAATATAAATGTGTGTGTGTGTGTCTGTGTGTGTGTGTTTTTGACATGATAACGGAGGGCAGACCCTCAGCGGGGGCAGCAACTGGCCTTTGCGAGGCAGGAAGTGGTCCCTGTGGGAGGGCGGGGTCCGGGGCGTGGGACTTCGTGGCCGGCCCCCCTGCTGGAGCGGCCCGGGACCGTCAGTCATGGAGCTCATCCACAATCTCTGATTGGCTGCCCACGCTGCTGAGGCTGGCCGGGGGGACGGGCCAACGGCACCAAGAGACTGGACGGGTTCGACGTGTGGAATACTATCAGGTACACACACACGCTCACACACACACACTCACACATACATACACACACACACTCACATACACACACACGGTTCCTGGGTGGTTTATCCGAGGCTGTCCTCGTCTGCTTTGATTGGGCACCACAGGAGTTTCTCACATCCGACTTTGAGGAGAAGTTTGACAGATAATCCCCTCCGCTCCTACCCCCCCCCCCCCCCCCCCTTTTGACCGGTCTATCTCCCTCTCTAGGGAGTCCCCCCCCCTCCCCCTCCCCGGTCTATCTCCCCCCACCCCCCCCCCCCCCCTAACCGGTCTATCCCCCCCCCCCCCCTCCTGACCGGTCTATCTCCCCCCCTCCCCCCCCCCCTCCTAACCGGTCTATCCCCCCCCCCCCCCTCCTGACCAGTCTCTCTCTCTATGGAGCCCCTGGTCCTTCAATAAGCCCTTTGTTACCGGAGTGATGGGAGCTCAAAGAGAAGGAAATTCCATCAGTCATTCTCACACAAATTTGTAGTCCTTCCATCCCTCTCTCGTTTTCTCTCCCTCTCCCCCTCTCTCTCTCTCTCTCCCCCTCTCCCTCCTCCTCTCCCTCTCCCTCTCTCCCTCCCTCTCCCTCTCTCCCTCCCTCTCTCTCTCCCCCTCTCCCCCTCTCCCTCTCTCTCCCTCTCTCTCTCTCCCTCTCTCCCTCCGCGCCTCCCTCTTCTTCTGCCAGTCTGACCTTGTCTCTCTCAGGAAAAAAGCGCACAGTTAGCTAAAAGTGAATCGGTATTTTCGACGTTTCCATCTTTTATTGGGTATAAATGGGATTTAGCTAGCACACAACGGTACCTAAACACCGACGCGTTCACCACTGTCATTTTTTCTCCGTAAAAGACCCTCTAGTTATAAACGAGTGGGTGTTTAGGTACCGTTGTGTGCTGACCTACGGGGGCCGTCACTGTGAAAGGCCTATCATTGCCTCGCGTCCGACTGACACGGGACATTTGTAAACTAAATGTAGAAACGGTGAAGTGGGATAAATTGAGGGCTACAGTAAGAAGACCGCGCAGCCAATCAATGGTCTCCGCCACAAACCACCACACCAGGCCCGCTCCGCGCTCCTATTGGCCCACGCCGGTCACCTGACCGCCCCTGTTACCTAGGTATTTTTTTTACAGCGTACGTGTCACAATGTTACCCTGCCCCGGGCAACGGAGCTGTTGTTTGTTTTGTCTGTCTTTACGGCCCCACGGTGGGCGTTAATTGCAGCGTGTTTAAAGCGGAGCAGCTCAGGCCTCATGACAGCTCGGCCTCCGGTGGGGAGTCAGAACCAAACCGTTCTGGGGGCGGCTGTGGTTCAGTGGTAGAGCAGGTCGTCCAATGATTGTAGGGTCGGCGGTTCGAATCCCGCCTCCTCCTGTCCACATGTCGAAGTGTCCTTGGGCAAGACACTGAACCCCATATTGCTCCCAATGAGCAGGTTAGCACCTTGCATGGCAGCTGCCGCCATTGGTGTGTGAATGTGTGTGTGAATGGGTGAATGAGAGGCCATTGTAAAGCGCTTTGGATAAAAGCGCTATACAAGTGCAGTCCATTTACCATGAGCAGGAGCCCGGGAGGGCAGGAGGAATGAGAACGTTGTTCTGGCGTGTGTGTGTGTGTGTGTGTGTGTGTGTGTGTGTGTGTGTGTGTGTGTGTGTGTGTGTGGGGGGGGGGGCGGCATGTTTGTGTGTGTGCGCATTTTTTTATGTGTGTGCGGGGCGGGGGGGGGCAGGCATGTTTGTGCATATGCGTGTGTGTGTGTGTGTGCGCATTTATTTTGTGTGTTATCAGATGCGCCGGTCAGAGAAAGTGCTGCTCTCTGAGGTCTGGCGTGGTCAAGTCTGGCGTGGTCAAGTCTGGCGTGGTCAAGTCTGGGGTGGTCAAGTCTGGGGTGGTCAAGTCTGGCGTGGTCAAGTCTGGCGGTGGTCAAGTCTGGCGGTGGTCAAGTCTGGCGTGGTCAAGTCTGGCGGTGGCCGCCGAGTGACCAGCAGACGGCTGGTTCCGATTGGTGGATCAGTCAAAGAAGGGTGCGAGTCCCAGATTGAAGGGTTTGTGTTTAACGTGTGTGAGTGTGTGTGTGTGTGTGTGTGTGTGTGTGTGTGTGTGCGTGCGTGCGTGCGTGCGCGCGCATGTACCTTTTTTTCCCCTCTCACAGCAAAGGCTTGGCCTCCCCCAGAATCGAGCTACTCCACAACATCGACCCCCTCTACTATGACATCGCCCCATGTGAGTTCACCTGCCGAACAGCCGCCATCATCACCACACAAACAAGTCCCTCCTCCCTCAGAGCTGGCGTACACTCCATAACTCACTACCCTTCGGGAATAAACAAGAAATAAACGCTATGTAACGCGTAACCGGTGAGCAAACATGCTAGGACGTCTCTATTAGACAGCAAATGTTGTAAATATATTATATATAAACTTTATATTATATTATATATAACCATTTTCAGCGTGTAGGTTGCTAGCTGGCTTCAGAGGCTGTTGTTGTTTCACGCAGTGAAGGGGACTTTGAAAAAGGTAACGCGCAGATAGGGGAGGAGTCTGGATTGAATCCGACTCGCCGATTGGCCGACCACATGAGTCGGCGCCACTGATTGGTCAGTAATAAACGAATGACTAGGCTTATTTGCAAAACCTACATCCGTTGAGTCAGACTGAAGCTATTGTTACAAATGTTGACCGTAGCTCACCTTCGCGTCCTCTTACAATGCCCTTTCAAAGTCCACTTCTTGTTTTGATGGATGCTGCAGTTCTCTGTGGGAGAGTGTTTGGGCCCATTCAGGTTTGTTGGGGCCCAGAAAGAAGTGATGTCATCCTCTGTTTAGCTCGCTGATTCCCTCAGCACAAAACCCAAATCCCTCAAATGTGTGTGTGTGTGCGTGCGTGCGTGCGTGTCTCGGTGTGTGTGTTTGTGCGTGTGTGTGTGTGTCTTGGTGTGTGTGTGTGTGCTTGTGTGTGTGTGTGTGTGTGTGTGATGCTTGGAAAATGTGACTAATACAGTACAGTGATGTAAATGCTGTACTCCAGATGTCTTCTCTTTCCGTGCGTGTGTGTGTGTGTGTGTGTGTGTGTATGTGCATGTGCGTGTGTGTGTGTGTGTGTGTGTGTGTGTGTGTGCGAGAGTTTCTTTTTGTGCGTCTTTTGTGTTTCATTTAAACTTTTCTCTGAACGGTAACATTTATTTGGACTATTCTACAGTATGTGACATAGCTGTCCAGATTACCTACATGTTTTGACGTAACTCGACACAATCAGCCCAAGGGTTGCATTTAGGCTGAAGAGATGAGAGGATCCCACACACACACCTCGTGAGTGAGTGAGTGAGTGAGTGAGTGAGTGAGTGAGTGAGTGAGTGAGTGAGTGAGTGAGTGAGTGAGTGAGTGAGTGAGTGAGTGAGTGAGTGGAGTGAGTGAGGGGGCACCCCAGGTAGCTCACCGGGTAAGGCACATATGAAGGCTAGTCCATAGGCGATTTTACCCTCTGAGAGTAGGGGGGGCAACATTTTGACGTGAGAAAAAAAAACAAACTGTTCTGCCGTCTCGTCCCATCTATTTACAAAGAATACCAGTTGTGAACAGTATGCTAATAAGAAATCGGTATGACAATTCAATATGTACAACGCATCAAACTTCATCTAGACACCACGAGCATGTCAATATGACTTTATGACCGAGCACTAGGCCATACCCAACATCACAACATCAAACTGCAACTGCCTGCTGGTGCTAGCTTCCTCGCCGATGGTGATGTTGCTAGTGCTAGTGCTAGCTCCGATAGCCTCTGGAGCACTTCTGCATTCGATTGCACCTGCTGCGCTGTCATTTCGAGTGGTAGCTTCTTCATTAGCATTGCCAGATTTTATTTTATTTTATGAAGAAGTGGTAAATTGTTCTTTATAGCTCTTTTTGCCATTATGAGCAGGTTGGCTAGTTGTAGCTTGTTGAGCACTGAGCAGTGCACAGTCAGATCTCATTTTTTTCGACGGACGAGTTGTGCCATTAGTGGATTATGAATATATATATATTTTTAAAGGTAGCCTAGTTTAAGTAATAAATACACTTTTAAAATTAATGATGATCTAACACAAACTGGTACAAACCACAATTCTGGTATTTAATAATTGTGTTAATTAGTAAAAAAAAAAAAAAAAAAAAAGTTTTTTTTTTTTTTTTTTTTAAGAATCTGAGCAGAGTTGGGCTGTCCAATCAGGGGGGGGCACTTGCCCCCCCTGCCCCCCCCTATAAAATCGCCAATGGGCTAGTCCTTCGCGCGGCGGACCCGGGTTCGATTCCCGGCTCGGGTCCTGTGCCACATGTCCTCCCCTCTCTCTCTCACCACATTTCCTGTCTCTCTACACTGTCCTATAACATTAAAGCTGAAAAGCCCTAAAAAATATCTTTAAAAACAAAAAAATGAGTGAGTGAGTGTGTGAGTGAGTGAGTGAGTGGAGTAGAGTATACTGATATTATGAGTAGTGTTCAGTCAGACGTTGGGAGTGTACGCTGCGCTGAAGGAGGCACACTGTCTGCCTCATAAACGATGTGACAATGACAGGAACAAGGTGAGAAAGCATGTTCAGGTGATGGATCAGCTGTGATCACCCCCAGGCTACCTCTCTCTCTCTCTCTCTCTCTCTCTCCCTCCCTCTCTCCCTCCCTCCTTCCCTTTTTCCCTGTCTGGCGTAACAGGCTGCTACTTTTCTCCCTCTGTCTCTCTCTCTCTCCCTCCCTCTGTCTCTCTCCCTCCCTCTGTCTCTCTCTCCTCCCTCTTTCTCTCTCTCTCTCTCTCTCTCTCTCTCTCCCTCCCTCTCTCTCCCTCTCTCCCTCTGTCTCTATATATAAGAGAAGCATGGGGAACGCACCCCTTCTGTA
>NC_140235.1:38924563-38939563 GCF_949987555.1 Borostomias antarcticus
AGCCCTTCCACTGAACATTTTATTGTATGTTCTTTGTGGTTTTGATTAAATAATACAATAAAACATTTGGTCAGGGAAGATTCAGTAGTGTGTAATCAGATCCATGTGAGCCCACTTTGTGAATCCACACATCATCCTCATGTTGGTCAATAGATTCATACTCAGAACCTCTGTCATGTGGTCTCATTAAAAAGGCTTAGATCGGAAATGTTTGAATGTCGGAGACGTCATGATTACAGTAGAGAATGGAGTCTTACATTCAGAGGGGGCTGATTGAGCGCGTACAGTGAGATGAACAAGGGCTTGTGTGTGGATGAAATGTGTGTTTTTTAATGGTTTTGGCCGGTGGTAATTTCACACAAATCGGTCTAATTAAGACCACGCTGCTGGGGTCAACCCGAACCCGGAAATGCTCTAGGCCAGATTCCCCTCCCCCCTCCCACACACACACATCCTACACACACACACACACATCCTACACACACACTCAGGCATGCTTGTTGACACATGCCATGTGTATCTGCTTCAGACAGCCTGATAAGGCCGAGCAAAGACAGTAAAACCCCCAGACCTAATAACGAGGGAGGCAGTAAATCTCTCATCAGGTCTGGCCCAGTCACCCCTATAGGGAAACACGGAATGACGTCTTCTGTTTGGAAGACATATACAGCGTATACCCTCTTCAAACAGCACGGAAATGCATATTATTATCTTCCTAGCCTTGAGGTAGTAACTACTTCATGAAGCTATTGACGAAACATCGCTATGAAATGTATCCATCTATCCACCGGCGATAACCTCGTGGAGTTTAAGAGGACTTCAGGGTACAAAGCTGGTGAATTGGTCGTGGCTCTCCCTCGCTAAGACGTGTAGACATCATCGGTATAAAAGAGAAGGTCAAATTCTTCTCACTCCGAAGTTGCAAGTCTAGGGAAATCTCACAACTTGAATTCCGCTACCCGGCCAAGGTAACGTCTAGTCAAAACCTTTCCGTTCCTACCGCCTCATCGTTCGCCCTGAAGGGGGAAGAAAGAGCTCTTTCTCGTTCCTCCGTTTATTTTGACACCTCGGACTGAACCGGCGGCCCGGTCCAGGACTCCCCGGGTATGCGTCTCACCTCAAGGGCCGTCCCCCGTCTCGGCTCACTTCCCTCTCTGCGGCCTTCTACGCAGGTGGGAGCGGTCGTCCAATAGGCCTGCTCCATTTATCGCCAATTCAAGCTCCTTTAACACGGCCCATTACCCTCCATTATCATTCTGTCCACTCTCCGTCCTCACACTCCGTCCTCACCCTTCGTCCTCACCCTCCATCCTCACCCCCAGGTCCTGGCAGGGACGCCCGGCTGACCGCGGCTGAAAGCTCCAGTCCAGACCCCTGGGCCAACTCCGGCTTCAACGTCTCCATCCATGCGGCCATCCGATACATGAGGTGGAAGCTGCTGACCGGCTATCCAGGTACATCATCGCCCCCGTTCATCACTGTGTGTTTAGTCTGCGAGGTCAGGGGCGCGTTTGAATTCGACAAACCTAGCACGAACGTTCACGAACGTTCGCAAACTGTTTTGAACTTTGCTCGGTTGGCTTTGTGTTCGCCGCAAACGTTTGCGAAAATAAGTCTTTAAAGGTCATCTGTGGTGAACAGAAATAGACGCTGGACTGAGGGAAATGTAATTGTATGATTGAATGAATTGAATGACCTTTTACTTCTAACTAACATTAAATTAGGCTGCACTAGCAGGACGACATCCAAAATATATCATCCAGAACATCATCATTGATCACAGAAGGGCTCTATGTTCAAATGTAACCGTTCAAAGACAACGTTCACCACGAACGTTCGCCTCTGTTCGCTGAATTTTAACGTACAGTTTGAGGTACAGTAGTTTTGCAAACCCAAATGTTACTCCCAAGACCATGACGATGTGCTGTTGGTTCTGGTTCTGAGACTTTGGCAGAAGATCTCCCCACTTTGGGGAGAAGATCTCCCCAGTTTAAGTTTCAATGTTCCCTCTGCACAGGCTGTGATATCTGGTTCCCTCGACCGGACCGGGGGAACGGTTCTGAGTGGAGTGGTTCTAAGGAGGGTCCCCTAAAGCCTGTGATGCTGTTTGACGTGGAGAACGATCCGGAGGAGAGGGCGGAGCTATCGGACCAGTACCCGATGGTGGTGGACCAGCTCCTCAGAAGACTCCGGCGTTACCAGAACTCAGCTAAGCCAATCATCTTCCCCGATGGTGACCCCAGATGTGACCCCGGCACTGGGGCCTGGGGACCCTGGGCATAGATGATGATGATGATGATGATGATAAAAGTATGGATGATAAAGATGATTATGCTGATGATGATGATAAAGGTGTGGATGATAAAGATGATTATGCTGTTGATGATGAGGATGATGATGATGTTAGTGAGGATGGCGATGTGTTTTACAGTACCATGACGGTTTGATGTGTATTATGATGAGTCTTATCTAAGGGATAACGTACGGACAGCCAGCCGGTCACCATGGGGGGTCCGAACGCACGTCTTCCTGCTCATTTGACCATAATGACCTGCTGGCCGAACGTTACCCCTTGACCTCTACCCTGAGGAGGAGGAGTAAGAAGAGGACAGTGATGATGATGATGATGATCAATCAATCAATCAATCAATCAATCAATCAAAGCTTTATTTGTATAGCGCATTTCATACCCAGAGGCAACACAATGCGCTTTACAGAGAACGATGATGATGATGATGATGATGATAGTCTCCATTCCTGCTGCCCTGAAGGGAAGGAATGTCTCTTCACATCAGTGCAGTTCCCCTGACTGTTCACAGCACAGAGCCTGTGAGGCTGTGGAGAAGTCAGGGTAGTTTTCAAGGTCAGAAGGACCGCCAATCTTCAGGTAACCCATACAGCACTGCCATTATCGCCTACTGTACCGTACTGTACGTGTTTACAAGATGGAGCTATAGATCGTTTCCTGGCTGTGATACTAAGGAGTCTTAAGGTGTCCGATGTGATGTCCTGTTTGAGTGCAGGTCATTGAGCATGAGATGTTAATGACTAAAATGTAATATATATAGATGGCTGGGCGGACAGATAGATATAAAGACTGCAAGAAAAAGAGAAATTGGTACCAGAATCATTTGATAACTATTTTTTGTTATTTATGATGATGTACATTTGTGATTTGTGAAACATTCTGTTTCATTTATTTTTTTGTGATTGATGTGGAGCTTTGACAGTACAATTGCTTGCAATAAATCTGAAGGAATCGCTCAGTTCTACTCTGTCACACATTGTTAATTGCGTGATGTACTGCAACATCACCCAGTACAGTATGTCTTGTGCACTCAAATCAAGCTTTGAGACCGAAGCTGTTGTTTAAACAGTTTCCTACACATGTTGGTGATTTGTAAAGACTCCTTCCCTGCTGCTTCAGCCATTTGCACTTCATTTATCATTCACAAGCCACTGACCTCCCCTGTGAGCGAGACACGTACACCTTCTCCAGCATGAACCCTCTAAACCATGACATCTGGCTCTGTAGAATCAAGTAAAAAAAATAGGATTGCATCTGTTATATTTTCTTAATCTAGCTTCATTACTTAAAAATAATTTTCCAAATGTACTCACCCACGGCTATAACGTGTCTGTTATTATTGATCTGATTGGCCACAGAAACCTTTGAGCATTAACGAGTAGGTGCTAAAAGAGCTTGAGGTTTGTTTGGGGTCAAAGGTCGGAAACATGAGGAATTTCTCGGGTCCAGGCATCCCTGTTGTCATAACACCCAGATCCCCATTACACACAGTCTCCTTCAATTACTATCAGAAAAAAACTGAGGGATGTTGTTTGGAATTTTCTAGTCCAGTTGGAGAACTATTTTTTCAAGTTGCTAAATTAGGTGGAAGTGCATGACTTCCAGTAATTCTGGGAATGGTCACATCATACCACACTGACAAATGTAGAATATTTAACACCAAGTCAACAACTGGGAAACAAATGTTCAAAAAGTGACCATGTTCTACATGTTTGAGAGTCCATAGGAAGGAAACTAATTTGCTTTCTACTGATACCCTGTATGACCTCTGACCCTTGGCTTCTGACCTCCCTGGGTCAGCGGTGTGCAGAGTGCTGCAGGAAGCGCCCCCTGCGGAGAGGGGACAGCCACGTCCTAATGTGGGCTGCGACCCCTGACCTGTCCTGTGACTTGATTGGCAGATGAGCAAGGAAAACGACAAGGTTAGTTACGACGAGAGGGCGCACAACATACCGGCTGCATTCTACAGAGAGAGACCGTTTCATACTGGCTGCATACTACAGAGAGAGACCGTTTCATACTGGCTGCATACTACAGAGAGAGACCGTTTCATACTGGCTGCATACTACAGAGAGAGACCGTTTCATACTGGCTGCATACTACAGAGAGAGACCGTTTCATACCGGCTGCATACTACAGAGAGAGACCGTTTCATACTGGCTGCATACTACAGAGAGAGACCGTTTCATACTGGCTGCATACTACAGAGAGAGACCGTTTCATACTGGCAGCATACTACAGAGAGAGACCGTTTCATACTGGCTGCATACTACAGAGAGAGACCGTTTCATACTGGCTGCATACTACAGAGAGAGACCGTTTCATACTGGCTGCATACTACAGAGAGAGACCGTTTCATACTGGCTGCATACTACAGAGAGAGACCGTTTCATACTGGCTGCATACTACAGAGAGAGACCGTTTCATACTGGCTGCATACTACAGAGAGAGACCGTTTCATACTGGCAGCATACTACAGAGAGAGACCGTTTCATACTGGCTGCATTCTACAGAGAGAGACCGTTTCATACTGGCTGCATACTACAGAGAGAGACCGTTTCATACCGGCTGCATACTACAGAGAGAGACCGTTTCATACTGGCTGCATACTACAGAGAGAGACCGTTTCATACTGGCTGCATACTACAGAGAGAGACCGTTTCATACCGGCTGCATACTACAGAGAGAGACCGTTTCATACTGGCTGCATACTACAGAGAGAGACCGTTTCATACTGGCTGCATACTACAGAGAGAGACCGTTTCATACTGGCTGCATACTACAGAGAGAGACCGTTTCATACTGGCTGCATACTACAGAGAGAGAGCGTTTCATACTGGCTGCATACTACAGAGAGAGACCGTTTCATACTGGCTGCATACTACAGAGAGAGACCGTTTCATACTGGCTGCATACTACAGAGAGAGACCGTTTCACTTTGTCCCATTCTTCCGTCCAAATCGTGATGCCTTAAAAGTGTGCCCTTTGATACACTAGCCACCATACCCATGAACCAAGAGGCCTCCGCTGTTCTTACTCTCACACCGTCTGTCTGTCGATTAATCATCCCTTCTATCTTCCCCATTCAACCCCATTCTTCTTCCTTGTTGCTCTATGGGGAGGGGAGGTGGAGAGGACTGTGTGTGCCAGACCGTGTGTGCGTCTGCTGCTTTTCACGGCCGACCATCATCGCCTGGAGAGACTTCAGAGAAGGGGAAAGATGCAGTGAGAAGACCGCGTTCTGCATGCTTGGGATTTCTAGAACCGAGGGCAGGATTCTGCCGTGTGCTCTTGAAAAGGTGAAAGGTCATCTCTTAGATTCCTTTCAATATAATCCACCATCCTGTAGGAATACATGCCACTGGTGTGTATATCTATCAGTCTTGCACATGGAGCCTTTGTCTGATAAAATCATTTTTCACTAAACATTTCCTCTGTGTTTAGCTATAAAGTTAATCATAGACAATTGAACAATTGCACAAAGCTCCCATGTAATTTGACCCAATTCCATTGTATTATCATCATATTATTGTAACCACTGAGTGCTATGAATCGACCCGCTCACAGCTCTACAATCACATGTTTTTGATGACACAGTAAATGGATAGTCCATATAATTCAGACCACTTGGGGTATGACAACTCATTGTAAACTTTGAACTACATAATGTGACGCTCAAAAGTCCCGACCTCCCCTTGTCATCGACAACAAGTTATGCTGTGCAGTGCCACAGCTTGCCTGCTGCCATGTGGTTTCGGTGTGTCTTTCACACTTAAATCCCAGGCTTTGACTGGGCCCTGTGAGCCCCCTTGCCTCACGGCGCGACCGACACACTGTGCTCTGATGTGGCCCTGCTGAGTCAACGCTGCCTGGTTCTCTGGCCCTGGCCGAGCCCTCACGTTTGTTTTCTCAGCTGTGTGACTATGTTAAGCCTGCCATCAAAATACCCTCAGCTCCATCTGATAACACCCTAGAAACAGATAGACCAGTGGTAGATTCAAGTGTTTCTATGGTGACAACATGCAAGGATATGTTGTCACCGTGGAATGTGCACCACCCTTGGATCCCTTTCTGGAATGAAGCACAAGGACTGATTCTAGCAGCTTGGCCCTTTAGTTCCCTGTGTCTCCCAGTGAAGTCAGACTGGGATTGGAATTCCAAACAAGATTGTGTGTCTGTGCTGGCAGCCTGTGAAAACAGATTAGAATCATACTGACCACTGCAGCCAGGAATGTGTAGAACCTTGGGTCTTGCAGGGGGAAAATCCAACAGCTCATCACACCCAACTTTCAGAAAACATTATCCATTGGATCAATCAACATCCCCAACAAAGAATCCCTTAACATTCCCCCTCGGAACCTTCCAGAACAGTTCAGTCAGACATTCTAGAGCATGGAGCATCGCGCTCATCTCCAAGACACAATTGATTCATCCTAATCAAAACCTCATGAGCGATTTATTAAGCCTGCCAGTACATAACTTGATGAAACTTTGCAACAAACAATAGCCATTGTTTAACCACAGGATTTTGCAATTTTCTACACAATTAGTGTCATTTCATACGTAAGGAGTTCTCTGTATTGAAAGGCACATTAATGATTATTTTTAATCTTATAATAATGATGATGGATGGCACTTTTCCAAGTGTTCATATACAGTGGGGAATCATCTCATCCGCATGGAACATATAATCATTTGGGGCAATTACTGTCAGTGGAGTTGTAGGGTAGACTGGTGTTCAGCGTAGAGCTTGCCCTCCTAGTGTGTAGTCATAATAAAGACAGAGTCGAGGTACCACCCCACGGTAAACAAACCAGGTTCCCTTATCTCCCCAGGGTCACAGGAACCCCACCTCCACGCAGAACGTGTGTTCCACCAACACCACCTTATCAAAAGTATCATTATTGTAGTGGAATTACAGTAAGCTACTTTTTACTTCAAGTCATGATGCAAAGGTCTCAGCATGTAAGTACCTTATGGTGATAGAAAAATAATTATCCAAAGACACAAGTTAAAGTAGATTTACTGTAGTTTTTATAATGTTTTTTTTTTTTTTTTTTAAACATCCACCGACAACACACCAGACCCCATATCTTTGCTACTGTTATAGCTATAATGACAAAATTGGTCTCAAAGTGTACATTTTTGGGCTTCAAGGCTAAAAAAAGGAAGTTCTCTTCTTACCATGACAATTGGGGGTAAAATATGCAAATCTCATTGTAAAAACAAGCATGCTTTCAAAGGTCCACTCACTGAAATAACAACTTAAGATTTTCAATATGTGTATTATTATAATTATTATAATTATCATTATATGGATGCAAGTGCTAGAGTAGTGAGACAAGTTCATAACTATATTCACAGTTTCATTGAGACACATAATGCTTGACAGAAATGCAGGCAAGTATTTCCCATCAATTGTCAGAAGTCGCACTTCCAGCACCACTGACACCAGTAATGTGACACCAGTCCCTCAGAATGCATGGGCCATCTCCATCTGATGAGGTTTCCAGTGGCATAGGCAAAGATCCAGGAGATGGCAGCCACAGGCATCACTGAATCCCGAGCAAAGAGTGCTTTCACCATTAGCCAAGGACTTTGGCAGTTTAGAGTCCTGCCATGTGGCCTGTGTAACAGCCCTGCCACTTTTGAACGCCTCATGAAGCATGTCCTTGACCCCTACTCCCCGCTGTGGTGTGTCTGGACGACCTCCTGGTGCTTTCAGCTATTTAGTAGTTAAACAGAAGCCCTCTCCAACATTTGGGGCTCGAAGGCATCGAAGCAGCCAACCTACGACTGAACCCGAAGGCGTGCCATCTACTGCATCGGGAGACCCAGTTCCTCCACATGTCGTGGGACCAGAGGGGGTGTCTACAGATCCTAAAAAAGGTCACTGCAGTCGGAAATTGGCCAACGCCCACCTCAACAAGAGAGGTGAGTTATCTGGTACTGGCATCCTACTACGGTTGGTTTGTGCATGTCTTCGCGGACGAAGACCATCCTCTCCACCGGCTCACGGGGGACAGCAGATCCAGAGCTCCGAAGCGTACGAGAGCTCCAGACGCTACAAAAGCACCACTGAGCACCACAGAGGCAGCCGGCACAACAACGCTGAGGCCCTCTCCAGGTGCGCCTGCTCTGACCAGGACCACTCTGACCAGAACCACTCTGACCAGGACCAGGACCACTCTGACCAGGACCAGGACCACTCTGACCAGGACCACTCTGACCAGGACCACTCTGACCAGGACCACTCTACTCTGACCAGGACCACTCTGACCAGGACCACTCTACTCTGACCAGGACCACTCTGACCAGGACCACTCTGACCAGGACCAGGACCACTCTGACCAGGACCACTCTGACCAGGACCACTCTACTCTGACCAGGACCACTCTGACCAGGACCACTCTACTCTGACCAGGACCACTCTGACCAGGACCACTCTACTCTGACCAGGACCACTCTGACCAGGACCACTCTGACCAGGACCACTCTACTCTGACCAGGACCACACTGACCAGGACCAGGACCAGGACCACTCTGACCAGGACAACTCTGACCAGGACCAGGACCACTCTGACCTGGACCTCTCTGACCAGGACCACTTTGACCAGGACCACTCTGACCAGGACCACTCTGACCAGGACCACTCTATCTGACCAGGACCACTCTGACCAGGACCACTCTGACCTGGACCTCTCTGACCAGGACCACTTTGACCAGGACCACTCTGACCAGGACCAGGACCACTCTGACCAGGACCACTCTGACCAGGACCACTCTATCCTGACCAGGACCACTCTACTCTGACCAGGACCAGGACCACTCTGACCAGGACCACTCTGACCAGAACCACTCTCACCAGGACCACTCTACTCTGACCAGGACCACACTGACCAGGACCACTCTATCCTGACCAGGACCACTCTGATCAGGACCACTCTGACCAGGACCACTCTGACCAGGACCACTCTACTCTGACCAGGACCACTCTGACCAGGACCACTCTGACCAGGACCAGGACCACTCTGACCAGGACCAGGACCACTCTGACCAGGACCAGGACCACTCTATTCTGACCAGGACCAGGACCACTCTGACCAGGACCACTCTGACCAGGACCACTCCGCCATCACTGCCGGTTGGAGACTCGAGAACAGCAACATTCTTTTCTTACAAAAACAGTTGTGCTGTTTGTTCAAGCGAACAGTTTATTGAGCAGGAATTAGGTCTCGAATTCAAATGCTAGATGAAAACAAAATTAAAAGATGAAAGAAAATACTGGAAAATTATTGCTTACAAAGTTTTCACAAGATTGGGAAAGGTTTCAAGATTCAATTTTAATGTTCCACGAATGGAAAATTTGGCTTGGGCTTTCACCCATGCTGCAGCCGTATAAAAAAGAAAAAAAACATGCATTCATACTGAACAAACATAAGACAATTCAAATACAATACACAATACAAATAGGCCTACAATGTGAAGATACCCCTATAAGGACAATAAATATCCCCTGGTCTCGTCTTGGAAGAGTAGAAAGGAAAATATTAATAAAATATTTTGAATCAGCAGGAACTGTAAGTCGCTGAGTTCATCAGTTGGGTGTGAACTGCCAATGCTGGTTCTATGGGACTTCAGTTCCCATTTCCAGTTCCTTCTTTCAATGCTGTAATGCTCTATTTAGGCAATAATGGTGCCAGGTTACCGTGCATTCCCCTGGAGGTTGTAGTGTGCTGCTGGAAGAGGTGTTGCCAGCCAAGATTGGGGAACTCCAATGCATGGTCAACCATCTTAGGCCCGTGACCCGCTGGCTAACACAAGAACAGCCCACAAGCAGAGAAGGGGGAGCTCCCCATTCGAATCCCTCATGCTTCACGAGGGGGGGCTTTATCCGAGGTGGGAACAGCCGAGGAGGAGGAGGGTGTACCTGGCATGTACTCGTCCCCAGGGCACTGCCACAACATGTGCTTCACGCGGTCCACGGGCCCCCAGGAGTGGGACACTGCGGTGTCACCAACACTCTGTGACAGCTCTGAGAAAGGTTCTACTAGAGGAGGTTCTGCTGAGACGTTGCACTGTTCTGCCGAAGCTGCACCACCTGCAATGCCAAGAAGGACCCAAACCCATGCTCAGCAGTTTGGGGGGAAGGCAGACATAAGACCCGAGTTACATAAAGGTTCATGAATGAATGAAGTCCTCGTGGTCCTGGTACCAATGTACCCCTCTGGTCTCAACAGTTTCAAAACAGCCCATTCACACACTGGTCCCAGGCACCAATAAGCTCATAAACAAATAAACAAAAGCTGTTGTTTACCCATTCTTGTTTTTCAATGGGACGACTGCACCCACTCAAATTGAAAAAAACATCTCACATGAATGGTCTCCATCTCCATTGAATTTGACAAGGCTACCCAGACAATAAGTACTGGCGACTGTGTGAATAGGATATGGTACCGCACAGTATGGCCCATTCACAAGTCAGGAAATAATGCTCAAGACATGCAATCTAGGCTACATTAAATGTAGGCCTACTTAAGCCATTGTTGCGGTTGGTATCGTTTTTCTCTGAGAATGTGAACAATCTGACTCCTCCTGAAGGACACTGGAGAAGTCAACCTTGTTCAGCTGTTCACCGCCACCCTTTGGGCAAGGCTAGAGAGATTGTGGTTGACCCAGTGCCTAGGCTAATAATATACAGTAGTCTAGTCTATGCTGTGCTGTGTGTCTCTGTAAAGCAGCCCTTTGTCTTGTGAATGTGTTGTCTATTCATATTGGCTGGAAGGTATAAACAATATTTCCCTCAAACCTCTACAAAAGCTATAGTCTATTGTCCACTGTCTGCGAAGCTAAGTACAAAGAAGAATCAATGGGAGTTGGAGTCTGCTGTTGGCCGTTGGGGAGGAGGGGGAGGGGGAGGAGGAGGAGGAGGTGGAGGAGGGGGAGGGGGGCGTCTTTATGGATGGAGGCAGGGAGAAAGAGAAACGTTCACGACAATCACGTCACTCACTAGCAAATGTGGGCAGAAGAGAGGAGAGTGAGCCATTCACTCAACATTGGTCACAGAAAGCGTGGAGAAGGAAGACCAAGAAATCCGGTGGGTAGAGAGAAAATACCGTATAGCTTCTACTCGCCTTAGAGAAAAGATAGCGGTTTTCCGAGCATAACTTTCGCTTATTGGATTGTCGAAAGTTTGTAGGCTGCAGCCGGCAAAGTCTCGTAAGTAAAGGATTTATTTTAAGCTACACAGTCACACTGCCTTGCTGTCTATTCATTTGAGTTGATTAGCATGTATTGAATGGATTGTTTGTCATTCAATCACAGTTACCCACATGTAGTTTTTGAATATTCTTTTCTTACAGTCTAACCACTGTAGACTTTCTTTCAACATCTCTTGGCTGTTGCGGCGCCTCTTTGCAAAAAGGGAAACTCGTGGCAGGAAAGCCGACCAGACTAACGCGCCAGCACTTTTTACATAGTTAGAATATTTATGTTAATTGCCAAACAGTTGTTGTTGTTGTTATCACGATATTACTCTGCACTATTATCCTACTAAATTGTCAATTGTTTTTTTTCTATTGTCGTCTGTTAAAGCCTGTATTTAATAAAAAGTTAACAATAATAGAATAGAAAATCGATCGTAGGTGATTATTCCTTTTTATATTTCAGTATGCTAATGTAATAATGTAAACAAATGCATGTGGAGCTGATGTTGTCTGAGGGAAGTTTTCACTGACCCCATGACTGACTTGACTTGGGTGATCCCAGTCACCTTTTTCTCAATCCTGGAGTGACACTGTTTTCGTGTGCTGACTTGTAAAGAAAGCTATTTAAGAAAGCTTGTCTGTCAGTTCCATGACACCCATGACAGATCATAACTTGAAACGGGACCTAAACGTTTAGCCAACTTCAGCTTTTCTTTTTGGTTCAGGGACAGGCATACCATTCCCTCCCCCCTCTCAGAAGAAGACCCAGAAAGCAGATCCCACCTGTACGTGGTGTGTGTGTGTGTGTGTGTGTGTGTGTGTGTGTGGGGGAGTGTGGGAGAGAGCCCTATGGCGATAAAAAAATATTGTATTACTAGTCAAGGTGAAGCCTTTGGACCCCTGTATTGTCAGTCTCATAATGGGCAGGAAATAGAGATTGTGTCCCATGAGAACCGTCTCATGTGAAAAGGTCTCCATATAAGCCAACTGGGTCCCGTCTTTGTTAGCCAGCTCAGAGAGGGGTCTTTGCTTCCTGTGCTCTCCCAGATAGAATAGAAACTGAGGTAATTGGCTTATATGTACTACAGTACATATGGTCAGAACCTAGGTCAGCAGGTCACCGTGCAGTTCTGTGTTTCTTCCTTCCTAGTCTCTCTTCGATCTCTCCACCTGCAGGTGACTTGACAGTAACCCCTGAGATGTATTGTTTGATGTGGCTCGATCGTCACATTCTAGCCAAACGGTGACTAAACGTGACAGCGGACGCGCTGCAGTCGCTGTGTGGTCTCGGTCAGCAGTTGACACTTTCCATTCTTTAATTGGAATGACCCGTTACTTTCCGCCCCCCCATCTTTTAACAGGCAAGCTGTTGAGGTTTAGGACTTTTAACGGCACTTAGGTCATCATAGAACAGATGACTTTACTGTTCCTAAGAATAAAGGGACTTTGCAGTCGGCTGGTGGACCACTGGTGGTGGTTTGGGCTGAGGGGCCAAAGCTCGTGGTGCCTCGAGGGGCCCGGCCCAATAAAAGAGCCGGAGTTAAACGGGCTCGGGTCGTTACGGTGCGGGAGAAGGCTCGTCTCCTCAGCCCGCCTGGCCTCAGGAAGAGGGGGAAATACACTTCCTCCCTCTCCCCCGGGGCCGGCCGAACGCGAGCAGTCGCTTCGGAAAAGTTCTTTTAATGTTGTTGTTTTTTTCTCTGCCTTTGCCTAAACAGAATGGTGACGAATCAAAGGGTGGAAAAAGTCTCACCAGCCTTGTTTCGCCTCGCCTGGTGTGTGTGTGCGTGTGTGTGTGTGTGTGTGTGCGTGCGTGTGCGTGTGTGTGCGTGTGTGTGTGTGCGTGCGTTGCAGCGGGTGCAGTTGGCGATTCTTTCAACGTCACATAAAAAGCCACGAGTTTGACTGCTAACCAGTTCATACAGACCACATCATCGGCTCTCCGAACTTCAGCTTTTCCGCCTTTTGATGCCGAGCCTGCACATGTGTGTCATCTAAGAGTTCATAGCTTTCGTCAATATGTTCCTCCTGGCACGGAGAATCTTTAAGCCACTTTCAATTGGAGGGTTAGAAAGACACCTTCTCAAAGCCCACAGGGGTCGGGCCTTCCAAATATAAACATTTCCCTCTGACGTTTATGTTAGCATAAATATTGTTGAGAGGGCTCTTAGTGGAAATCAGACCCACGCTCTATCAGTGCGACCCCGAAACCAAAGCCCCGCTCCACTGGGCTAGCATGACACCGCTGTGAAATCCTCTAATTGAATGGGTGTTTCGGGGTTAAAGGTCAAAGGTTGGTCCTGAGAGTTGAGGTAGGGCCAACATCTGGAATACAGTTTGCCATCTCAGGATGCCGGGGATATCGTACAGTGGAGATGGGTCTGATAACGAGGATGTCTCGCTCTAGAATAGAACAGCCTTGTGTCTAGTTTAGCTGTTGCTGACAATGAGAGTTTTTCTCTCAACACACATCTGTTTTTGACATGATCATTGTGTCGTTTCTCCTCTTTCCTCCCCCTACGATGTACCTCGACGTCAGTGTGAGAGCGTGGCCTGTGAGCCTTTCAACACGGCATCCAGGAAGCGTTGTAATCACAACCAACAAATGAAATGGAGATTTTTGAACATGTGTCTTGCTTCCCCCGGTTCAGTTTTTAATTGACAATAAAACTGACAGACTTTGAGGAGGCCTGCTCTCGAATGCAGGCGAACTTTAACTGGGTCACATTACGCTATGAGGTTTTCCATCCCTGGCTCCCAAAAGGAGTCTTTTTGATTGAATTTAAAGCAGCCCTCCACCCGATTCCCTCATACTAGACCCAGAGAGGGTTTTTAGAGATGACCTGGATCATTCCGTAGGCTCTGGAAAAGGCTCTCTCACACGGTCAGCGAGGGGGGGAGAGGGGGATATTTGGGATGATGGGACAACTCTCCCCCCCGCCCGAGTCATGACTTCACCCGATCTCCCTTCCCTAATCTCTCCACCTGCGCCCATGTGCGTATACGAGCCTCTTAGCTCATATTAACCCGTCACAGTTTGTCCCTAACACACACACACACACACACACACACGCAGGTAATGAACGTGACGTCCACCCAGGTCCTATAGAGGTGCGTTCGTGCGCTGCGGCAGGTTTATGGCCGGTCAGCGGTCAGGCGGCGGCCGGAGGAGTGGGAGCTGTCATGTCTGTGTGAAACGTTACAGCGGCCAGATGACCTCAGTTTGGTGTGATGGTGTTTTTCCATCTGGGTTTTTTTCTTCTTTTGTTGCTCTCCTCCTCAGAACAATACTTAGTCTCCTTGGCCTCCTTTTCCCCCTCTCTCTCTCTCTCTCTCTCTCTCTCTCTCTCTCTCTCTTTCCCTCTCTCCCTCAACTCTGTCCTTCCATGCTGTACTGTAGGGCAGTCATGCAGACTGATAAGATTAGGCAGCGTCAGAGCTAATCTCTCTCTCCCCTCTCTCCCTCTCTCGGCCTGCGTATGTACT
>NC_140235.1:38942063-38946850 GCF_949987555.1 Borostomias antarcticus
CCTCCCTCCCTCCCTCTCTCTCTCCCTCTCCTCCTCTCCCTCCCTCTCCTCCTCTCCCTCCCTCCCTCTCTCTCTCTCTCTCTCTCTCTCTCTCTCTCTCCCTCCCTCTCTCTCTCTCTCTTCTAAAGATACCCTGTCCTCTTCCAAGAAGCATTTTATGACTCATACGGTCCATAAGATGTAGCAGTAAAGTGTGAGCGTCCAGCTCTGAGGCTGATCTCCAACTGTAAACCTGGATGTTTCCGCTCGTTTTTTTCCATGACTGTTTCAGTCATAACAAAATCAGTAACACTCTTGGCATTATTCAATAAACCGGTGTGAATGTTTCTGGTCTGAGGTAAATTAACATTCTTTTTGTGATTTGTTTTGGTGATTAGTTCCCGCAGAATGCTGAACGCCCTCCAGATACGTCCCAAAGAAGTGTTTCATTGTCTTGTTTCTGACACGTCTAGATTAGGGTTTTGATTGATTTGCTCAAACTGTTTTCGCTCTCATTGAATGGCAGCCAGGTCCAGGTTAGGGTTAGGGTCAGGGTTAGGGTTAGGGTTAGGTCTGGTTAATGGCGTGTGCAGTTGTGAATGGATATGGAGCATTAAGACTGGGCCAGGGGAGGGGCTGGGCCCGGGGGAGGGGCTGGTGCACTGAACTGCTACGGAATACTGTTACAACACCTGGGGGGCCACACACACAGAGACACACACGCACACACACACACAGAGACACACACGCACACACACGGGTATACACACACATTACACACTGGGGCAGGGCACACACAAACACACAGGTATACACACATATTACACACTAGGGTATGGCACACGCACGCACACACACACACACACACACACACACACAGGTATACACACACATTACACACTGGGGTGGGCACACACAACACACACATACACAACATGCCCTGGGGCTGGGTACACACACACACACACACAGGTACTCATACACACACGGTATACACACACACAACACGCACTGGGGCAGGGCACACACACACACGGGTATACACACATGGGTATACACACGCACTTGCCCTACACACACACACGGGTACACAGACACGGGTATACACACATGAGTATACACACACCCTTGCCCTACACACACACACACACACACACGGGGGTAGTGCACAGTGGAAACATACACACAACAAAGATATAGCCTGTAGCATTGAGCCTCTTAGTCCTTAATCTGATTGGCTGATATGAACCTAGTTTTCATTCATGGTGTTTCTTCATGTGGGCAGCTGAAGGGCACAGTCCAGCTTTTCAACAACAAGAGAGACAATAAGAGAGAGAGACAATCAGAGAGAGACAATCAGCCAGAGACAGACGGAGTCTTGATTCTTGGCCCTGACTGTAAGTCAAGTTATAACCACACAAAGGAGCGGACCCCCAAGGCCTCGGTACTCGTATCCCCCTGATATGAATTGGCCCCCTAATTGAATTAAAGTGGAATTTGCCGTAGCAGTTATCTCAGAGTCTGCTAATCAGCAGATGTATCCTGTGTGATTATATTCCAGGTACCAGTGTGCACGGCCACTGACACTTCCTGTTAAAAATATAAACACTTAAGAACTGACACAGTTTTAGCTCTCACCTCAGGTTCACCTCTCCGCCCGACCGTTCCCCCTCACCACTCTCGCCCCTCTCTCTCTCCTCCCTCCCTCCCTCCCTCCTGCTGTCTGAACCTGCTTTGCTCCACTTCTCTCAGCGAGACTTTTGTCCTGTGTGAGCCACGGTAGTTGGCCGAGCCTGCCTGCCCGACTGGCTATCGGCAGCCATCGCAAGTGCTTACATTTTTCCCCAGGTGAAAGAGCACTGCTGTTTCCTGTCTGGTAGACTATCTCACTCCTGTTATCTCTCCTCTCTGTCTCCGTGGGGGGAGAGGGCCTCTCTTCTCACTTACGTTACCTCATGTTTGGGATTTGGGTTTTCCTCTCAAAAGGCCCTTTCTTTAGAATGTGTGCTTACTTGCTTTGGGTTACCTTGGGAGAAAGAGAGGATTCATGACAGGGTGACTTATTTTGTTTGCAGTTGTCAGTTTGGCTGCTAAGTGCTGTTTGCTTTCATAAGATTCTAGAGATTAGCATCTTCTTTTGTGTCTGAGGGGAGAGAGGGATGGAGTATGGAAGAATGAAGAGATGGATAGAGAGAAAGAGAGAAAGAAAGAAGGAAAGAAAGAAAGAAGGAAAGAAGGAAAGAAAGAAAGAAAGAGAAAGAAAGAAGGAAATAAAGAAGGAAAGAGAGAAAGAAGGAAAGAAAGAAAGAAAGAAAGAAAGAAAGAAAGAAAGAAAGAAAGAAAGAAAGAAAGAAAGAAAGGAGAGAATCTGAGAGAAAGTTAAGGGTGAAAGAGGGCAAGCAAAGGGAACAGTAGAAAGAAAAGAAAAAAGTGTGGAGAGTGAGAGAAAAAGATAGAGGCGGAGAGAAGGAGAGAGAGAAGGAGAGAGAGAGAGAAGGAGAGAGAAGGAGAGAGAGAGAAGGAGAGAGAGAAGGAGAGAGAGAGAAGGAGAGATAGAGAAGGAGAGAGTGAAGGAGAGAGAGAGAAGGAGAGAGAGAAGGAGAGAGAAGGAGGGAGAGAGAGAGAAGGAGCAGGGAGAGAGAGAGAAGGAGCAATCAGGCTTTCTTTCACAATTATGTGGAGCAGCTCGGGGGCGGCGGTACGAAGGTCGGACATCTGTGATCCATCTCACCCCCTGATCCATCTCACCCCCCTGATCCATCTCACCCCCTGATCCATCTCACCCCCTGATCCATCTCACAGGGCCTGGCGTCTGGAGCTGCCTCGGCCCCACCCACCCCGCTGTGCTCCTCTCTTTCCTCTCTCCTCTCCTCTTCTGTCTCCTCTCCTCCCCTCTCTCCTCTCCTCTCTCCTCTCCTCTTCTGTCTCCACTCGTCTCCTCTCCTCCCCTCTCCTGTTCTGTCTCCTCTCTCCTCACCTCTCATCCCATCTTCTCTCCTCTCCTTTCCTCCTCTCCACTTCTGTCTCCTCTCTCCTCTCCACTTCTCTCCCCTCTCTTCTCCTCTATCGTCTCTTGTCTCTCCTCCTCTTCCTCTCTCTTCTCCCTCTCTCTCCTGTAATCCCGCCCACTGGAGGTCTTTGTTTATTCTTGGGGTGGGAGGGGGTGGGGGGCTAATAGCTGCCTGCCAGAGAACTGGGCTACCGCTAGGCCTCATCCGCTCACTCATCCATCCACTCATCCATCCACTCATCCATCCACCTACCAGACTAGTGTAGTCTGTCGTCTCCAGCTCTGGCAGAGAGAGAGGAGTTGGAGGATGGGCAGCCAGGCAGTTAACGGCCCCCCGTTCATGTAAACACTGGATCCGATCCTCTGCTCTCTGGATGCCGGCGCACATTAAAGGCTCCATTATGGGCTCGTTAGTGTGAAGCCATCAGACTCCTGGGGGGTGAGGGGGGTGGGGGGGCTGTGCTACTGCAGGGACCAACAGCATCCTACAGGAGCTGGTCAGCCTGAGAGACAGGGAGGAGAGGAAGACGAGGAGGAGGACGAGATTCTCCAGCCGATTTAGAGGTGTTCATGTGTGGATGAGTGCTGTCTCTGTGAAATAGAGAAGAGAGAGAGAGAGTGTGTGTGTGTGTGTGTGTGTGTGTGTGTGTGTGTGTGTGTGTGTGTGTGTGTGCGTTCGTGTCCATGAAAGTGTGTGTGTGTGTGTGTGTGAGTGTGTGTGCTTTCGTGTCCATGAAAGTGTGTGTGTGTGTGTTTGTGCATGCATGCATGACATGCACATTCACACCTCGCAGTACAAGCCAGTCCTTCCCTTTTGAGAGGCCGACTCTTGACGCGGGTCCAGCCGAGGAATATGGGTGAACGCTTATGAGACCTATACTGTAGCTAGCTAGCACTCTGTCCTTCTAACACACACAGCGCTGACCTACATTCCAGCTTCTCAGACAACAGGGACTCCTGTAAAAGCTTCCAACCAACGGACGTCATAAAGTCATTAGAAACCATCCCCTTTCTCCCTTTGACTTCACTTCCTGTCAATCTGCGGACCAAATGTCGTGCTTCGGTGCGCTGAAGTCGTCTTGTGTTGCATATTTATGCTCTACTCTCTGGCCCTGCTTGCAGTCAGGAAATCCAGTTCATTCTCTCTCTCTCTCTCTCTCTTTCTCTCTCTCTCTCTTCCTCTCTCTCTCTCTCTTCCTCTCTCTCTCACAATCTTTTTCTTTCTCTCTCTCACTCTCTCTCTTCCTCTCTCTCTCTCTCACTCTCTCTTCCCCTCTCTCTCTCTCTCTTCCTCTCTCTCTCTCTCTCTCTCTCTCTCACTCTTTCTCTTCCTCTCTCTCACTCTCTCTTCCTCTCTCTCCCTGTATCTTTCTCTCTCTCTTCCTCTCTCTCTCTTCCTCTCTCTTCCTCTCTCTCTCCCTGTCTTTCTCTCTCTCTCCCTCCCTCTTTCTTCCTCTCCCCCTCCCTCTCTCTTCCTCTCTCTCTCTCTCTCTCTCTCTCTCTCTCTCTCTCTCACTCTTTCTCTTCCTCTCTCTCACTCTCTCTTCCTCTCTCTCCCTGTATCTTTCTCTCTCTCTTCCTCTCTCTCTCTTCCTCTCTCTTCCTCTCTCTCTCCCTGTCTTTCTCTCTCTCTCCCTCCCTCTTTCTTCCTCTCCCCCTCCCTCTCTCTTCCTCTCTCTCTCTCTCTCTCTCTCTCTCTCTCTCAGAACTTCAGTCTGTTGAAAGAGTATTCAAGTCTGTGTTCTGAAAATGACTTAAATCCAATCAATGAACTGGAGCTCTCTTTACAAAGAAGCCA
>NC_140235.1:38947050-38962050 GCF_949987555.1 Borostomias antarcticus
GATCCCCGCGGTCCTAGTTTGGAGGTCGGGGTCTTCCTGGGGCTCAGGTCTCTGTTGAGTCTGGGATATGAAGCCCCCCCCCCCCGTCAGATTTGTCTCCACGGCCTTTGAGCCTCTGAGGTCAAAGGGGTCCGGGTTTAGATACCCCCTGATAACCAGAGAGGGGCTTTTTATTCGTCCGATTGGCTGGATTTTGTAGCAGGTCAAAGGTTATCGCTGGAGCAGCTGGATCCAGTAACAGAGTAACAACCCCCCCCCCTTGCGGGGTCGGGTTTCATCCCTCACATAAACCTCTACTGCTCTCTCTCTCAGGAAATCCCATTGTCTGTGTGTCTCGAACTCCCAGTACTTCTGGGATTTCCCATAAATGGTAAATGGACTGCACTTATATAGCGTCTTTCTACCTTAACGGACAAAGTGCTTTACAATGGTCTTTCGTTCACCCATTCGCGCGCCAATGGTGGCCAGCTGCCATGCAAGGCGCTAGCCTGCTCACTGGAAGCAATTTGGGGTTCAGGGTTCTTGCTCGAAGACGGGAGGAGCCGGGAATCGAACCAATGCACACCGTTTCCACAGTGTCTCTGCAGTACGGCTTTCGTACACTTCTTCTACCAATTACCAGTCCTGCTCCCGCGTCAGTGATGTCATCCAGCAGCCGACGCTGTTAACGGCATCGACACTTACGGTCCGTTCCAATTCCTTAGAGACCCGAGATTCTGCACCTCTCCGACTTTTAAGCTCTCCAGCTATTGAACCAGCCATTAGCAGAGCTAGCTAAGTGCTCTAGTCTCGAGGCGGGAGGTTCTGTGGGCCTGAACAGCACTCACCACAGACCTGGACATAACCAATCATATTCCTGAGGGGAAAGCGCTGAGCCGGAGGCCAGTGAGGACTATCAACGCTTCTATTGTGTTCTTGTTTGCTCTCTGAGAGGTAAACGTAGCGTTTTATCCCTGCCGCGATGTATTTGCGAAACCATCGGCCCACAGAGTTCGCTCGCTTAACGAAGCTCATGTTTTTCCCGCAATCGCGTCACACAACTCCGCTGCGGACCTTCGATGACTTTTTCCTCATTCCTGTCTTCTGCTCTGTTAAAGAGTTCTGCTTCACGCAGGTGGGAGGTAGCGTGAGGAGCGAGCGAGGGTGGGAACAGGCTCTGGTGTTTGTTCAGGAGCAGGCCGAAGCCTACGTCTGGTTAACCAGACGGATCTCCGGGGATGTTGTGGTTCGGTGATTTCCGCCTCGTCCTAACCTATCATCCCTCCGGGTTTCCACAGGTCCAGGGGAGGACGAGTCCGTGACGTAACCGGAACCAAAGGGAACCGAATCATCCGCCTCCGACTCTGCAACCAAGATTCAACACAGAAGGTCGGTACGTTGTGTAGGCCCGATGAGAACAGCGTGGTCGGTTTTAGGAACCACAGCGGATCTCAACTGGCTACGATCCCGGCTCTGTTGACCTCGTCGATAAAGTACTTAGCTCTCTTGTTTTAACTAGTTCTCTTGTTCTAACTAGCTCTCCTGGTGTTTGTTCATCCTGCTATATGAGCTTGTTCAACACACGCTGCATGTAGCCAACATTTGATTCACAGCTAATCTAATCAGGAAGCGTACGACTCTTCGCACGATTGAGCTGCAACCTTATACACGGAAAACAATATAGAGATCTGGACCTTCCTGTCTTTGTGATTGTATTGGGTTCCTGGCACCTGTCAGTGGTAACAAGTGGAGAGCCAGCGTGATCCCAGAGGTCCTATTGTTTTAGGCAGGTGTCAGCTGACACAGTTTAGGTGGGGGTTGGGTGGGGGGGGGGTTGCACCTCAGTAGATGTAGAAAGAAATGGCCGTGATGGATTGTCTCACCATAGTTTAGTTGACTCACAGACAGGCACGATCAAAGTAGCACCTTCGGAGAAGAGTCAATAGTGTTTTGGCTGGATTCCTTCCTCTACAGTTTAACACTTGTGTGATACAGAACTTCTCTCTCATCTCTCTGCGCTCTGATGGGAACCGTCGCGAGGTCACTGAGCCGAAAGACAATGACACTTCCCAGCATCCTCCGGCCCCCTCACCACCTCAAGTTCACTGGCTATTTTCATGATCTCCCGCGCTGACCCCGGCGTTCCGGCCGGTATATTTAGAAGGAAGCGAGGGGATGGGGTAATGTGTTTTTCCGATATGAAGGATAACAATGGCGTGCAGCGATACTCTCCTGGGAGCACCTGCGAAGGCCGTTTCAAAGAGGAAACCCCTCTGAGATAATAAACACAATAATCACCGCTGTCACTGCTCTTAAAACAGGGGGGGGGGCTTCATGTCAGGGCCCACTTCCTGTTATCCGGACCCTGTTTTGACGTTCACTTCCTGTCTCTTCCTGTACATCAATGACACATTAAATGACACTTCTGCTGTATACAGTATGCTGGGAGGAATTGTATTATTGACTTTCAAAAGAACTGTAATGTCCCCCGGTCTGGAACCACTATTTATATGATTTTATGATTATTTTTATGTATCTTAGCGTGTCGTCTTCCGCGAGGGCTGCTGTTTGTGTGAGTGTTTCTCACAGCCGATCAGGTGTACAGGCAACAATAGACCCATATTAGCTGCGTCGAGCGAGTGGGACACGGCCAGCCAATCGGAGAGAGCCGTCGAGGTGTCCCCCCCCCCCCCCCCCCTAAAGCGGAACTCTAGTACCTAATTCCTTTTGTCCGCGGGTGAAAGCCGTGTCTCCGCTCACTTGCTCCCCGAAACCGGCCCTCACAATACCCACGCACGTTCTCCATGTCTCACTTTCATGCCTTCTCTCTCTCTCCCCCGACTCCCTCTCCCTCTCTCCTCATCTTTCTCCATCTCTCCCACTCCCACTCCCACACACTCTCCTAATGCGTTTAGCTGCGAGCGTCGAGCGGGGAAGACATCACTCGATACTCTTATTATTATTTGAAAGCCGAGAGACCGGTGCCAACTTACAACTCCCCCCTTTACCTCAGGACTGTTTACGTTTGATTGGAGCGGAGTATCGGGTGGTCCGGGGAGTTGCCTGTCTGGATTGGGTCGACCCCCCCAGGGGTCCTTTGTGCGCTGCTTCCCACCAGGCTCTCAGCTTGCAGCCAAGGCCCCGTGTTCCTGGTCCTTGGATGTGTGTGTGGGAGAGGGAGAAGGGGGTCCACCCCCCACAGGGCAGTTTAGGATTAGCCTGCACTCATCCCCCCCCCCCCCCCCACTCACCCACCCCCCCCCCCCAAACAGAACAATGCTAAGCTCTCCAGAGTAGGGCCACATGCCATTCACACAGCTCAATTGATTTCCTGAGTCCGTTTTGGAAAACAGAAGCCCAGTTAATGCGGGCGGGGGTGTGTGTGGGGGGGGTGAGGGGGTGTGAGGGGGTGTGAGGGGGTGTGAGGACCCCCCCCCCCCCACTTACTCCACTGCAGTCATGCACCCTGCAGCCATTTGGAGGGTTATGGCGGGGCTGGGAATGGTTACGTATAATGGGCACAGTGTTAGGCCTGGGAGAGAGGCCGGTCTGGGAGAGAGGCCGTTCTGGGAGAGAGGCCGGCCTGGGAGAGAGGCCGGTCTGGGAGAGAGGCCGGTCTGGGAGAGAGGCCGGTCTGGGAGAGAGGCCGGTCTGGGAGAGAGGCCGGTCTGGGAGAGAGGCCGGCCTGGGAGAGAGGCCGGCCTGGGAGAGAGGCCGGTCTGGGAGAGAGGCCGGTCTGGGAGAGAGGCCGGTCTGGGCCTCCGATCTGTGGCGCTAGCAGCGGGAAGCGAGGCTCCCAGAGCTCCCGGCCAATCAGTGGTCAGAGCCCGCCGGACAGCAGGAAGACGGGGGGACAGAGCAGCCAAGGGGGGAGACTCAGGGGGAGGGGGGGGGGGGGGGGGGGGAGACTCAGGGGGAGAGGGGGGGGGCAGTTCTGTTTACATCTCCTGTAATGTTTGGTTGCTGTTCTGGGTGCCTGACAATAGCAGGAAAAACAGTGCTGATGTCGTCTCGGTCAGTGTTGACCGCTCACCTTCCCTGCGGTCTTCCTCTGGGAGAGGGGTCACGAGGGCGGCGGAGGTGGACTCGATCCGTGTTTGGTTACTTTTCCCCTCGAGCCTTTAACCCCCCCCCCCCCCCCCCTCGGCTGAAATGACCCGTTATATTACAGCACCGTCTGGTCCAACTGGCTCGGAAGCGCAGGGTTGGTTAAGACGGAACGAGGGAGGAGGGTCGGAGGGAGAGAACAACCTTTTTTTTTTGGCGCTGAAATGAACTGCAGAGAGAGATCTCTCCCCGAGATAGCTGTCCAAAGGAGCCCCCCTCCCCCCTCCCCCCGACACCCCCCATCCCTCCTCCCCCTCCTCTCGGGCTGGAGCCGGGGCGGCCACCCACACTCCGAGGGCGAGACCGTGACGTGTCAGATGGGTCTTTGTTTTCCGTCGGCCTCTTAACCTCTGGGGGCGATGCGCTCGACGCCACGCGGTGGGGGGGGGTGTTATGGTCAACATCAGCGAACGTGAGATCGTCGCGCCCCCCCCCCCCACGCGCCGGACCCCCCTCTGAGCTGCTTTCCTGTGCCGTGGAGGAGTGTGAAGGCCCTGCCGAGGGCCCGGCCCCCCACCCCCCTGTGCTCGGGGGGCCCCCGTCTCAACGCGTGGTGAGGGGGAGGGCAGAAACGCTGCTGGGTCAGATTGGATAAACACATGTTTCCAGGGGAAAATAATTACTTGGTCCTAAAATGGAGACCGGAGTGGAAGTCCGCAAAAAATTGGCCCAGACTGAGGGGGCACTAATGGTACAAGTGTGTGTGTGTACATGTGTGTGTGAGTGAGTGAGTGTACACGTGTGTGTGTGTGTGTGTGTGTGTGTGTGTGTGTGTGTGTGTCTCTCACAGGTGTTCTCTCAACCGAGCAGCAGTGGTGGGATCTCTCTGTCACAGAGGTCTCAACACCCCCCCCCCCTTCCACACACACACACACACACACACACACACACACACTTCTCACACTTCCCCTCTTCTTTCTCCCTCTCCTTCCTCCCTCTCTCCCTCCCTCCCTCTCAGTCCTTCCCACGGTCCTGTCTCTCAGTCCGGTGATGGGATTTCCTCGGCTTCAACACGTCGGCGTGTTTATGCTCCGTCGAGCTCCGGGGGCAGGTTCAGACCGTACGAGCTGATATACCGCTGATATCTGGCCTCCTCTCTGCTCACACACACTCACACACACTCACACACACTCATACACACTCCCAAACACTCATACACACTCACACACACTCACACACACTCACACACACTCCCACACACCGCCGGGGCCAGCTGCCGTGAAGCTCTGTCGCGTTATGTAAACCCGGTATGAGAAGTGAGGTGTGACGATCGGTCGGACGGATTCTTTTAAAGATATTTTTGAAGGCATTTCTGCTTTATTATGATAGGACAGTGTAGATGACAGACAGGAAATGTGGGAGAGAGGGAGAGGGAGAGAGAGAGAGAGGGAGAGAGGGAGGGAGGGAGGGAGAGAGGGAGAGAGAGAGAGAGAGAGAGAGAGAGAGAGAGAGATGCAGCAAAGTGCGTGGGCCCAGATTCGAACACACGCCGCTGCAGAAAGGACTGCAGAAAGGCCTTTACATGGTAAGCGCCCCAGCCCGTTGAGCTACCGGGGCGCCCCCCCACCCCACCCCCACCATCCCCCGGTCGGACGGATTCTGAGGTCGTCGGACAGATTCTGAGGTCGTCAGGCGCGCCCCTGCACCTGCACGCCAGTTTCTAGAACGTCTTCTGCGTTCCCCCCTCGGGTCCCCTCGGAGAGACGGACTGAGATATGGGCCGTCGCGGTTCTGGAACCTTCCGGACGGTGATTCACCGACATGTTAATCCTCATCCTTGAGATCACGGTGAAATAGGATGACATGGCGGATCCCAACGGACGAGGCCGCGGAGGCTGGATGATGTATGGAGCTTTGCGGGCGCGGGACACACGCCTCTCCCCTGTGCGTCTTTAACATCTGACTCCATCTGGGTGTGTGTGTGTGTGTGTGTGTGTGTGTGCTCGGAGATACATACACAGGCGTGGCCTTGGAATGGCCAGACGGCTGCAGCAGCTGCCTCCCTCGGGAGTGAGACTCACTCAGAGCTCTCCAGACTGTGTGCGTGTGTGCGTGTGTGTGTGTGTGTGTGTGTGTGTGTGTGTGTGTGTGTGTGTGGCCGCTGCCTCCCTCGGGAGAGAGCGTCACACAGAGCTCCCCAGGCCGTGGTACTGCGGACAGGCAGAAGTATACGATAGCCGAGATTAGACCCGATCCATTTATCATTGCCAACTCATGTTGAGACTGTGCAGAATGTAGGCCTGCAGTATGACTGTTGGGACCGGGGAGGGGTGGGCACCTCTGGGCGACTCTATAACCCAAATCAAGTCTCCCCTATCAGCAGTTCAATCACTAAACATTTAAAAACGTCAACAGTGGTCCTAGGCGTTTGGCTAGTGTTTGTTTGGCACCCTCACAAGTGTGTGTGTGTGTGTGTGTGTGTGTGTGTGTGCGTGCGTGTGTACGTACATGTGTGTCTGTGTGTGTGTGTGTGTGTGTGTGTTGTGTGTGTGTTGTGTGTGTGTGTGTGTCATCTGAGCCCTGTCTCTCTGCAGCCGGAGCTGTCAACATGATTTTCTCTCCTGGACTGGAGAGTCCACAGGCGCTGCTGGTCAGAGCCTCGGGGGTCGGTCATTCCAGCGCTGCGTCCATCAGCTCCGTCTGTCCGTCCGTCCATTCCTCCTCCACGGAGGGACTCTGGCTAACCTCGTCAGAGGGCTGGACAGGGGTGATGGACGCATGTGCGCACACACACACACACGCGTACGTACGCACGCACATGCACGCACACACACTCGCACATGTACGCACGCATGCACACTCGTGCACACACGCACACACGTGCGCACACACATGCACGCATGCATGCACACTCGTACGCGCACACACACACACACACACACACACACACACACACACACACACACACAGGGAACACAGGCTCTTGATCTAAAACACATGCAGATGGGATTAAACCTGATGCTGTCATATCTGAAGCATGTCCGGGGATCTGGTGTTGACCTGAGCCAAGATGGAGGATCTGGTGTCGACCAGAGCCAAGATGGAGGATTGGGTTTCAGGAGTGTGAAACGGCTCCCTCCCCTCTATCTGCGCTGATGTGAAACTCGTCTTCGTTACACATCCCCGGTCGACGTTCACCACGGCTTTCGCCTCGTCGACTTCACCCGTTCACGTTTTTTCAACCGTTTACCGATTAAATGGAACACTTTGGAGCACTTTAGACGATTGGGACGCACCCGCGCGACCTCTGACCCGTTCGATCGGCGCAACGTTACGCCGCGCCCTCCTGCTCGCGCGCTGACTTTTTATTGTCCTGCCGCTGAATCAGCTCTGGTGTTCGCCGTTCACGGCGTTCAACATCTGCACGTAAAATAAAACAACTATAACACGACCTCCACCTTCCCCCCTAACCCCCGCGGTCTGTCTGTCTGCCGCGCGAGCGAGCGAGCATTCCAGAGCTCGGCGCGCCGCCGGGGAACGCCGCTGTGCGCCGAGCAGAAATGCGCAGCCTGACCCGCGGCAGGTCAGCCAGCTCGGCGATATTTACACACGGGGGACCCCGGCTTCGGCGCTGGCGGGGGCCGTGATTCATCCGGAGCCCGGGTTTTTCCGAGCGAGCGAACTCCATTGATCCGGGCAGAGGGTACTGTCTGTCTGCTGTTCCAGCAGCCGCCCCCCCTCCCTCCCTCCCTCCCCCCCCCCTGCCCCCCCCCCGCCCCCCGACCCCTTTTGCTTTCCTAAGAGCTCATCCCACTCTCCTCAGATCTATGCGATACTATTGATTGGTCCAAGTCAGGGGAAGATGGATGACCAGCTGTTGCTGCCAGGCCGCGCTGAGTGCTGAGTGCTGTGCTCCGTGCGTGCCTAGCGTGTGTGTGTGTCCGTGTGTGTGTATGTGTGTGTTTTTGCACGTGTGTGTGTGTGTCGTGCGTGTGTATGTGTGTGTCCATGTGTGTGTATGTGTGTGTTTTTGCGTGTGTGTGTGCGTCGTGCGTGTGTGTATGTATGTGTGTGTGTGTGTGTGTGTGTGTGTGTGTGTTGCTATGTTTAGAGCTGAGGGTATTTCTGCGCTCCTGTCTCCTCTGATCTCCCGGTCTTTGATGTGAGGGCCTGCGCTCCGTCTCTGGCCCCGGGGCCGCCGTGAGGAATCACCCTGACCCCTCTGCTCCGCTCTGGCGCTGCGCTGCCCCCGTATCCAGTCCAGCTGGAACACTACACACTGCGTTTGTGTCTGCCTGTCTGCCTGTCTGTCTGTCTGCCTATATGTCTGTTGGTCTCTCTGTCTGTCTCTTTGTCTGCCTGCCTGTATGTCTGTCTGCCTGTCTGTCTGTCTGCCTGCCTGCCTGCCTGCCTGCCTGCCTGTATGTCTGTTTATCTGTCTGCCTGTATGTATGTACGTATGTCTGCCTGTCTCTCTGCCTGCCTGTCTCTCTGCCTGCCTGTCTGTTTGTCTGCCTGTCTGCCTGTCTGTCTATCTCTCTGCCTGCCTGTCTCTCTGCCTGCCTGTCTGTCTGTTTGTTGCTTCACTAAGCCTCCACCTCACACCAGGCCTTCTACCCAGATCGTTAGCCCGCTTTGATAAACTACGCTTGGCCGGTTCAACCCCGGTCGACATTTTAACGACCGTAAGCTACAAAAAAAAAAAAACAGCGAGCTGACGAGGAATGTCGAGAGGCTTTCAGAACGACTCTCTTTTTTTGCTGAGAGCAGCAATAAAAAGTCTGCAGCGTCAGTGTGATACTTCAGACTGAAAGGATGTTGTATGGACTCTAAACTGACCCGTTAACCGGTCCTTCCCCAATCCCAGGCGCGGCTGAGGGACCAGGGACAGTCTTTACAAGACTGGGTCGGAGGACAACCTTTATTAGGCTGTAGAAGATGAAAGGAAATGGTTCATAGTAGCCAAGTAGATCGGTTGGGTGGATTTGACCTCGTTATAATAGTCTGAATCAGAAGTAATTAGTCTTGACCCATTTTCCAAGCCAGACATGGATCAACGAGTATTGGAAATCATTTTAGTCTTTCAGTCAGTCAGTCAGCCAGTCAGCCAGTCAGTCAGTCAGTCAGTCAGTCAGTCAGTCAGTCAGTCAGTCAACCAGCCAGCCAGTCAGTCAGTCAGTCAGTCAGTCAGTCAACCAACCAGCCAGTCAGCCAGTCAGCCAGTCAGTCAGTCAGTCAGTCAGCCAGTCAGTCAGTCAGTCAGTCAGTCAGTCAGTCAGCCATCCAGTCGAGGTGATTTATGTTGCAGTGGGTCAGTAGGTGATGACACGGGGTCTATGAGTGTCACGGTCTGTAAATTGGTTATTAGTAACCAGAGCCGGCATTGAAAGTTGTGTGTGTGTGTGTGTGTGTGTGTGTGTGTGGGTGCGCATGTGTGTGTGGGCCTGCGTGCATGTGTGCGTGTGTGTGAGAGAGAGAGTGAGGAGTTTTAACTGGAACAGAGCTCACAATGAAACCTTTTTGGCACAGAGAGAGAGAGAGAAAGAGAGAGAGAGAGAGAGAGAGAGACAGAGAAGGTGGGAGTAGTGAGTGGTCTCATTCACAGAGGGAAAAAGGGAGACATACTGTAGATTGAGACAAATTAAGAGAGAGAGAAAGAGAGAGACCTCTAGAAAGAGGGAGGACCCGAAAGTCTCCAGCTTTTGTTATTTTAACCCAGATACTAGGCTGAAATATGGCTGCCATGCAGGGCCCTCTTAGGAGGCGGGGCCCCGGTGTCGGCCTAACCAATGGCTGCAGCCCTACAGTCCGGGGGGGCGGGGCTAGGGGTGGGTCTGTGGGCAGGGGTCTGGACCCCGGCAGAGAGAGACTCAAAGACAGAGAGACATCTCCAGGAGCTGGACTGAGGGGGAAAAACTATGGACAACAGGTTGGTCTCTCTTCTACAGGTATGTGTACTACAGAGATGATGAGATCTACATGAAATGACTGTATATTATGTTTTTATGTTTGCATTTTGGATTGGCAAAGAATTATAAGGCAGTCAGTCACCAAGATTAGTCAGTGAGGGAAGATGACTACTTATGATCAAAGTGTCCAAGAGGATTAGAGTGTTTTGTCCTAATTGATAACACTCCGTATTTACAGTACATGTAGGTCCAACAGAGAGACAACTAGTTCAGCAGGATGTAAATATTATGTTCTTCTTTTGAATCACATCACGGGCTACACTGCTCAGTTGGGGTTCAAACAGATTACCCACACTGCCTTGAGAAAACCTTAGCTCGCTCTCCCAGTGGAAAAGCTGACTCCATGTCCCATCTCCCACACCGGACCAGACAACTGTTATTGTTGACGGTCCGAGCGTTTGCATTTGTAGGTGACGAGGTGAACGACGGTAGCGTAGCCCAAGGTGTCCCTGTGTCTGTGTGACGCTGGCGTGACTCTGCTGGGACCAGAACCCAGTCCAACAGCGTGAGACCGACCCAGTTCATGGAGGTTCTCTACATGCACCGTAGCGAGCTCCTCTCTGCCTATAATGGGTACCATGTTAGTCTGGTTGTATGTTAAACTGGCCTCTTTTTTTTGAGGGTGTGTCTAATTCCTGTAGGCTTGAGGGAATGTACAGATTTTCCCCCTAGATTGATGCTAGACTCAAAGCCTTTCAGACCGTAGACAGAGCCGGAGTGTTTATAATCAGACTAGACAGGACTTTCTGGCTTGGGTTCTGTCTCTGACTCTGTCTCAGAGTCTGACTCTGTCCGCACAACTCATCTTGTGTGTTTATATCCAGGGTCACGGGGTTCTGCTCCTCATCCCGACCGTCACTGATTACTCACACACACACACACTCTCACACACACACACACGCACGCGAACGCACGCTCACACACGCACACACACGCACACAAACGCACGTGCACACACGCACGCACACACGCACGCACACACACTGTACACACACACACACACACACATGCACACCTATTCTGGGGCTTTTGTTGCTCATCTGCAGAACTGTTATAGGGTTGTTATTATAACTAGGTTATAGGGTTGTTATTATAACTAGGTTATAGGGTTGTTATTATTATAACTAGGTTATAGGGTTGTTATTATCATAACTAGGTTATAGGGTTGTTATTATAACTAGGTTATAGGGTTGTTATCATAACTAGGTTATAGGGTTGTTATTATAACTAGGTTATAAGGTTGTTATTATTATAACTAGGTTATAGGGTTGTTATTATAACTAGGTTATAGGGTTGTTATTATAACTAGGTTATAGGGTTGTTATTATTATAACTAGGTTATAAGGTTGTTATTATAACTAGGTTATAGGGTTGTTATTATAACTAGGTTATAGGGTTGTTATTATTATAACTAGGTTATAGGGTTGTTATTATAACTAGGTTATAGGGTTGTTATTATTATAACTAGGTTATAAGGTTGTTATTATAACTAGGTTATAGGGTTGTTATTATAACTAGGTTATAGGGTTGTTATTATAACTAGGTTATAGGGTTGTTATTATAACTAGGTTATAGGGTTGTTATTATAACTAGGTTATAGGGTTGTTATTATCATAACTAGGTTATAGGGTTGTTATTATAACTAGGTTATAGGGTTGTTATTATAACTAGGTTATAGGGTTGTTATTATAACTAGGTTATAGGGTTGTTATTATAACTAGGTTATAGGGTTGTTATTATCATAACTAGGTAGGGTTGTTATTATCATAACTAGGTTATAGGGTTGTTATTATCATAACTAGGTTATAGGGTTGTTATTATCATAACTAGGTTATAGGGTTGTTATCATAACTAGGTTATAGGGTTGTTATTATAACTAGGTTATAGGGTTGTTATTATCATAACTAGGTTATAGGGTTGTTATTATTATAACTAGGTTATAGGGTTGTTATTATTATAACTAGGTTATAGGGTTGTTATTATTATAACTAGGTTATAGGGTTGTTATTATAACTAGGTTATAGGGTTGTTATTATTATAACTAGGTTATAGGGTTGTTATTATTATAACTAGGTTATAGGGTTGTTATTATAACTAGGTTATAGGGTTGTTATTATAACTAGGTTATAGGGTTGTTATTATCATAACTAGGTTGGAGGGTTGTTATTATTATAACTAGGTTATAGGGTTGTTATTATAACTAGGTTATAGTGTTATTATAACTAGGTTATAGGGTTGTTATTATTATAACTAGGTTATAGGGTTGTTATTATTATAACTAGGTTATAGGGTTGTTATTATAACTAGGTTATAGGGTTGTTATTATAACTAGGTTATAGGGTTGTTATTATAACTAGGTTATAGGGTTGTTATTATTATAACTAGGTTATAGGGTTGTTATTATAACTAGGTTATAGGGTTGTTATTATAACTAGGTTATAGGGTTGTTATTATAACCAGGTTATAGGGTTGTTATTATTATAACTAGGTTATAGGGTTGTTATTATAACTAGGTTATAGGGTTGTTATTATAACTAGGTTATAGGGTTGTTATTATAACTAGGTTATAGGGTTGTTATTATAACTAGGTTATAGGGTTGTTATTATAACTAGGTTATAGGGTTGTTATTATAACTAGGTTATAGGGTTGTTATTATTATAACTAGGTTATAGGGTTGCTATTATAACTAGGTTATAGGGTTGTTATTATAACTAGGTTATAGGGTTGTTATTATTATAACTAGGTTATAGGGTTGTTATTATAACTAGGTTATAGGGTTGTTATTATAACTAGGTTATAGGGTGATTATTATAACTAGGTTATAGGGTTGTTATTATTATAACTAGGTTATAGGGTTATTATTATAACTAGGTTATAGGGTTGTTATTATTATAACTAGGTTATAGGGTTATTATTATAACTAGGTTATAGGGTTATTATTATAACTAGGTTATAGGGTTGTTATTATAACTAGGTTATAGGGTTGTTATTATTATAACTAGGTTATAGGGTTGTTATTATAACTAGGTTATAGGGTTGTTATTATTATAACTAGGTTATAGGGTTGTTATTATAACTAGGTTATAGGGTTGTTATTATCATAACTAGGTTATAGGGTTGTTATTATAACTAGGTTATAGGGTTGTTATTATAACTAGGTTATAGGGAGGCTCCAGGTTAGCCTTGCTCTATACTAACAGTTCAGACATTGGAACCTTTCTGGGGACGATGAACTGCTGGCGCTCTGGGAGTCTGAAACTCTAAGTTATCATGAAGAGGTAGGTCGTTATGAACTATTGTTCTCGTAGATTACACAGTAATGCAAGCCTGCTGTTTAGACTTCTCCCTGTGTAGACATTCCTCCCACACTCCCGGCGTGCGCGTGGGCCACTGACTCCGCCCACCGCCCACCACTAAACAACAACCGTCTCCATGGCGATGCTTACCGTAACCCACGGTATGTCCATAGATACGCAGATCGTTTGCTGCCAGGGGCAGTGTGACGAGGCACTTCCTGCTGTTGTGTTGCCGAGATACGAGAAAGGCTGACCGCATGCTTTGTGATGTATATCCCCGGTAAACCCTTCTCTCTTACTCCTCCCTCCACACACACACACACACACACACACACACACACACACCGTTGAGTGTCCGTGACCTCCTGCCCTACACCAGAATGATGGCCGGCCCTAAATCCATCTAACCCCTAATGGCTGAGCAGTCACCACAGGAATGGGGGTTTGAACCGTGGGGTCTCCCCACCCTCTGCTCATTAGGGACCAGGATGTAGAGTGGGCTGGGCAGCGTCAGGGGGCATTAAGCCCAGAGACCCCTGGGGTTTTAGGGCAGGTGACGGGGGGGCCTTATCACTTTTTAGACCTAGAGTTTCTTGTGTGTGTGTGTGTGTGTGTGTGTGTGTGTGCGTGCGTGTGTGTAACCTGAGCCCTAAATAATAAAGAACGCGAGCAGACAGCGTTGGGAAACCTCGGCTCGCGATCGCCGGCTGGCAAGCGTCCGGCCCGGGGGGGGGGGGGGGGGGGGGGGGTGACAGCTATGTCCTGACCTCACCCCCGGACCCCCAGACGCACTACTGTGTCAGAACGTACAGGAAAGAGAAGTGTGGACAGAAATGGTGGCGTTGAGTGAGTCGTGGAATTATCCTCCAGATTCTGATTCTGATTCAGATTACAGATTCAGATTCAGATCCTCCCTGTTTGACCGCTGCCCTGACTTGTCCAGACTTGTTCTCCCTCCCCCCCCCTCCCAAACCCCAGGCTCCACCCCCCCCCCCCCCAAACCCCAGGCTCCCCCCCAGAGTGACAGACCCATGAGTGGGTGTAACAAGGCACCCGATTACAATTAGGCTCCTACACGTGCACACACACACAGACACACACACAGACACGTGCGCACAAACGCACAGACACACACACGCACGCACACACACAGCAATCAGCCACCCCTGCCAGTCTAGGTCATAGGCCAAGCGGCCGGTGCTTCAAAGCCGGGTCACCACACCCACCCTCCCTCCCTCCCTCCATCCATCCCTCTCTCCCTCCCTCCCTCCCTCCCTCCCTCCCTCCCTCCCTCCCTCCCTCCCTCCCTCCCTCCCTCCCTCCCTCCCTCCCTCCCTCCCTCTCTCCCTCCCTCCCTCCATCCCTCCCTCCCTCCCTCCAGCTGGCTCACATTGTTTCAGCCTCTTAAGTGTTTTCAAACAGTATTCCTGTCAGAGAGGAATTAGATCCCCGCAACTGGCCAGCAAATGTTTGACCCCCTCCTTCTCAGATGGCCTCCGCCGTGCGTGACTCTGAATACCTCAGTCCACCGACGACACGCCTCCTTAACCGCCAGTTGGGAAACGTACGTTCTTGTCACGAGGTCTACGAGGTTCTGTTTTGCTTGACCGATTCGGGTGAACAAGGGTATTTATGTCAGGAGGTGTGGTGGCTTGACCACTAGAATAGAAAGTTTAGAGAAAGTGTTGACTGTCTCAGTGTGTGTGTG
>NC_140235.1:38968752-39001252 GCF_949987555.1 Borostomias antarcticus
TGTGTGTGTGTGTGTGTGTGTGTGTGTGTGTGTGTGTGTGTGTGTGTGTGTGTGTGTGTGTGTGTGTGTGTGTGTGTGTGTGTGTGTGTGTGTGTGTGTGTGTGTGTAGAATTGAAACCATACCTTCAATCCGTCAGCAGAGCCAGTCTGGCAGGCAGGGCAGCGCAGCAACATGTGGAAAGAATTTATGACCTAGTTTTCATTTCCTCGTTAATACGATATTGGGAGCTCTTGAGAGAGAGAGAGAGAGAGAGAGAGAGAGGGAGAGAGGGAGAGAGGGAGGGAAGGAGAGAGAGAGAGAAGGAAGGAGAGAGAGAAAGTGGAAAGCTTGTGTCGGCACCGCACTTTTGTTTTTCATCCCCTGGTGGAGCGAATAAGTTGGGCAGAGACAGACAGGGGGGGGGGGGGGGTCCTGGTAGAGAGACGCGACAGAGATACAGATATCAGGCTCTGACTGTCTCTCTCTTTCTCCTGCTCCCTCTCTCCATCCCCCCTCTCTCCCTACGCACGGTGTCCTCTGGCCCTCTATTTTGATAGATCTATGATCTTTAATCATATTATTCAAAGTGTTTCCTCCTGAGATTCGGGCGCCCCCGCAGGCCGGCGAGGGAACTGCTCCCGAGAGACGGAGAGAGAGAGGGAGGGAGGAGAGGGGAGGGGAGGAGGAGAGGAGGGGAGGGGAGGGGAGGACTGAGAACAGCCATGACGGAGTGTCTACAGACCTGGTCTGTCTCTCTGCCTGACCTACTGACCCCTGGCCTGCTCCTCCAACACCCAGCACACACTGTAGCTGTGTGTTCTGACTAGACCGTACTGTAGTTGTGTATATCAGAGTAACCAATACTGTAGTTGTGTATATCAGAGTAACCAATACTGTAGTTGTGTATATCAGAGTAACAAATACTGTTGTAGTGTATATCAGAGTAACAAATACTGTAGTTGTGTATATCTGAGTAACAAATACTATAGTTGTGTACATCAGAGTAAACTGTACTGTAGTTGTGTGTATCAGACTAAACCATACTGTAGTTGTGTATATCAGAGTACTGTAGTTGTGTATATGAGAGTAAACCGTAACTGAGTTGTGTGTATCAGAGTAACGCTGAGTGTTTCTGAGTAAACCGTAGCTCTTGTGAGCGTTGTTAGGAGGGACAGGGCGGCGCGGGATTGAGAATGAAACGTGTTTTTTAATGACAGGAATGTTCCTCCTGCTACGTTTGTAGTACAGTATGCTGTTGGACTTCTTGGTGGGTCCTGCTGTCGTAGTAACGTTACATACTTGAACAATGTAGTCTGTCAGTGGAGCAGTGTATCAGTATATTACTGCTCTGTTTATGCAGAGCTGGCATATGAACGGGGGGGGGGGGGGAGGTATGACTACAGAGGTGTTGAGGCTGAATCGGCACCGCGTTAAAAAGTGGGTCAGTGGTCTCCACAGGAAGTGACCCCAGTCTTTCAGTGGAGGACGCAGGCAGCTGGTGGGGTCAGTCAGTGGCTGGGGGGCTGGGGCGGGGGGGGGGGTGGGTAGGGGGTGGGAAGCCCCTCTCGCTGCCTTTTCCTGTTGTGCGTCCTGCGTAACCCCAGGTCACGCTGCGCAGAGACCCGGAGGTCGCTGCCATTTTGGGGGAATTTCGTCTCCCCTGTCCTTCTCGGAGGGTCATCGCAGACAGACGGGGAGGTCTTGTTTTTCTTAATCCTGAGACATGTTTGAACGTGATGGTCAGGAAATGATTTTTCTTCTTTTTTTTTGACCCACTAACATTTTTGTCCGACGGGATATTGCTGCTATGGATGTTTCTGGAACAGGAAATATTTTCACACCACAGAATGTCGCGCTAGTGTAGATGAGTTCTGTAGTATCCTGTTCTCAGACATCCCTCACAACTGAGCCAGGAGAGGGAGGTCTGCTCTGTATTGAGATGTGGAATGAGTGAGTGAATGAATGGGTGAATGAGTGAATGGGTGAATGAGTGAATGGGTGAGTGAGTGAGTGAGTGAGTGAGTGAGTGAGTGAGTGAGTGAGTGAGTGAGTGAGTGAGTGAGTGAGTGAGTGAATGAGGGGGTGAGTGAGTGAGTGAGTGAGTCATTTGTACTTTGTTGACATTGTCATTTGCACTGTCCTGTCTTTGCACAGTCCTGTGTCGTCCTTGTCCCAATGTTTTCTATCCATCAGTGTTATGCACCAACTGACCAGAACAAATTCATAATATACGTAAAAAAAAACCTACCTGGCAATAAACTGATTCTGATTCTGGTAATGGACTACACTGATGTAGCGCTTTTATCCAAAGCGCTTTACAATGGCCTCTCATTCACCCATTCACACACACACATTCACACACACCAACACACACATTCACACACACCACACACACATTCACACACACATTAACACACCAACACACACATTCACACGCCAGGCAAGGCTCTAGCCCGCACACTCGGAGCAATTTGGGATTCAGCGTCGAGTGGGGGAGAGGAGAGGAGGAGCCGCGATTCGAACCGCCGATCCCCGCGACCATCAGTCGGCCGTATCTCCCGAGCCCCCGCCCCCCCCGATTCTGACCCGGTTTTGCCGTGTGCCCCCCCCCCCCCACCCCCCCCCCCCCCTTCTCCAGGCCTGTTCCTGATCCTGGGTCTGATGCTGTACCCAGCCGGCGGGCTCGGACAAGGTGCAGCTGTACTGCGGGCCGGACGCCGCCCCCTACAGGGCGGGGCTCTGCTCCATGGGCTGGGCCTTCTACACCGCCATGGGCGGCACCGTGCTCACCTTCGTCTGCGCCGTCTTCTCCGCCCAGGCCGAGATCGCCACGTCCAGCGACAAGGTCCAGGAGGAGATCGAGGAGGGGAAGAGCCTCATCTGCCTCCTCTGAGTCCCGGGGGACGCCCACCGACCGACCAATCGAGGAGCGGCAGAGGGAGGAGCGGAGGGGGTCGACCCCTCGCCGTCCTCCTACTACTCCCCCCGCCCCCTCCTACCTTGGGGCCAGCCTGTCCACCAGAGGGCGCCCTTTGCATCGTTTACCACTAAAGACTGACTCTTTGACTATGTATTGTTGTTGTTGTTGATGTGGGAGAATTCTACAGTGCCAAGCTTTTTTTCCAATGTGTGTGTACTTCCTTTTTCCACCACTAGAGGTGCTGAGTGTCGTGTCTTTACTGTATGTCCATGTGTGTTCTGTGTACGCGTGCCAGTACCAGGTTTCCTGTCACTGTGTGTTGTTGTAAATAGGTGTGTGTATATACTGTACATAGGAATGAACTGGGAAGGAGGGTCTTCAGACTCGCTCAGTCAGGCTGCGTTCGTGATGTCACTCTTGCCTTGAATACTGGTGCGTTGTTCTGACCGGACCAGCGACCAGCGAGACCTGCGGGGTCGTCTAAATGTTTGTACGCCAGCCGTGTGAGTAGCTTAACAAGGGAACCACTACTCAGTCGAAATAAACTACTCACAGATATGGCCTTTTAGTTCTAGCGTGGGTGTCCTTAAAGCTTACGGAATGTACTGTCTTCTGATTGGCCGATGTGTTATGTCGTGTTTTCGGACCCTTGAAATGTATTGATTAGAAAGCCTCAGCGGCGAAGCGTCACAGGGACAGCATGACAGCAAAGAGAGAGCTGGAGAGTGTGTGTGCGTGTGTGTGCGTGTGTGTGTGTTTGTGTGTGCGTGCGTGCCAGTCTGCTTGCCTCCATTTTTTTTTTTCAAATACTGAGATGAACTCAACAGAACCGCCCTCCCCCCAACCCCTGCCCCCCCCCCCCCCCCCCCCCCCACAGCGACAGCCCTTGCCTGTCCTCATTCAGGTCCTCCTCAACAGATCTTACACCCAGCGGAATAAGACTATGAAGTGGGTGAAGAGGACACACAGATGAAGTATTATTATTAATATGATTATTATAATTTTTATTATTATAATATGTTACTAGTTTCAGGGAGGTTCCTTGTTCTCGAGAAGCTGTAACCACAGAACCGCAGTCTGTTGAGTCTCAGTGTCCCGACGTCCCACATCTGTCTGACCAATCAATAAAGAAGGAGAAAACAGCGCGTGTCCCCGGTGTGAGTTCCTCTATCTGGATGAGCATGACTGACTGCTTTACACTGGGGAGGGAGGAGGAGGAGGAAGGAGACGAAGATGGTGGAGGTGGAGGAGGAGGAGGAGGGAGATGAGAAGGAGGAGGGAGGAGATGAAGATGGTGGAGGAGGAGGGAGATGAAGATGGTGGAGGAGGAGGAGGAGGAGGGAGATGAGGAGGAGGGAGGAGGAGGAGGGAGGAGATAAAGAGGGTGGAGGAGGAGGAGGGAGGAGATGAGGGTGGAGGAGGAGGAGGAGGGAGATGAAGATGGTGGAGGAGGAGGAGGAGGAGGGAGATGAAGAGGGAGGAGGAGGAGGAGGGAGATAAGGAGGAGGAGGGAGGAGATAAAGAGGGTGGAGGAGGGAGGAGGAGGGAGATGAAGAGGGAGGAGGAGGAGGAGGGAGGAGATGAAGAGGGAGGAGGGAGGAGATAAAGAGAGTGGAGGAGGAGGAGGAGGGAGATGAAGAGGGAGGAGGAGGAGGGAGATGAAGAGGGAGGAGGAGGAAGGAGATGAGGGTGGAGGAGGAGGAGGGAGGGCAGAGCAGTGAGACCTTGGTTTTTTGGGAGCAGTGTGTGTGTGTGTGTGTGGTGGGGGGGGGGGGATGTTTCCAGGCGGTGTGTGTGATCAGTTTTTCCACTGATCCAGGACTAGAGGGGGTGTATCGCCCTGCTCTTGGATGCTTCTGGAAGGAACGGAGACCGACTGTCTTAACCCTCCACACCCCCACCCTCTCCCTCTCTCCGTCTCCGAAACGACTCCTCAACATGTCCTCCGAACACTAGCGCCCTCCTCACCCTCCTCACCCTCCTCACCCCGCCCCCTACTTCCCCTCTGACTGTTTAGACCACATGTAGACCTCCCTGTGTGTATCCCAAGAGTCCAGAAAGAGAGACTGTGTGTGTGTATGTGTTGTATTACGTGCATGTGTGTTTGTGTCCATATGTGTGTGTGCGTGTGTGTGTCCGTGTCCACAACTGAGTCATTCCCCTGTACCTCCCTGCAGTTTGACCACAGAGAAACCTCCAGCCCCTGGCACACACACACTCACACACACACACACTCACACACACACACACACACACACACACACACACACAAACTAAACACAATGCTTGATGACTTCCAGATTGGACAGCAGCGTCTCCCACATCTAGTCCTGGTTGACTGACAGAGCTCCTGGACTAGACTGGACCAGAGACATCTAGCCCTGGTTGACTGACAGAGATCCTGGGCTAGACTGGACCAGAGACATCTAGCCCTGGTTGACTGACAGAGCTCCTGGACTAGACTGGACCAGAGACATTTAGCCCTGGTTGACTGACAGAGATCCTGGGCTAGACTGGACCAGAGACATCTAGCCCTGGTTGACTGAGTTCCTGGACTAGAGACATCTAGACCTAGTTGACTGACAGAGCTCCTGGACTAGACTGGACTGGAGACAGCTTGTCCTAGTTGACTGACAGAGTTCCTGGACCAGAGACATCTAGCCCTAGTTGACTGTCAGAGGACGCAGCAGAGGAGCGAGCTCAGCCTCCTCCTCCACGTCCCTCTGTCTGAGACGGAGAAAGAGAGAGGGGGGTGGTAGACATGGTAAGAGGAAGAATTTATATATATATAGAGAGAGAGAGAGAGAGAGAGAGAGAGAGAGAGAGACAGAGACAGAGAAAAAGTGACAGTGAGAGACAGAGACAGAGAGAGAGTAGACTTAAACAACGCCTACAGTATTAGTTCTCTGGGTCCTGAAGCCGGTTTCCCTGCTCGTTAACCCAGAAACGGACTTGAGCACCGCGTGACCTCACAACCCAGATGCGTTCTAAAAATGGCCTCCGTCGGTCGAATTAGGCCCCTGTCAGGCCAGAGATGGAGGGAGCGAGAGGGATGCCTGCAGTAAATGCCTGAAACTACAAAAACCATCACGGGAAAGTCGCCACGTTCCTTCTCCCCCCTTCACCGTCTTCCTTCCTCGAATCATGACATAAGGAAATGGTAATAAAACTAGGAAGAACGAGTGTGTGCGAGTGTGTGTGTGTGTGAGTGTGTGTGTATGTGAAGGGGGGGGGCGCGCTCTAACAATCTCTTCCTGGGTGGGCTCCACCGTTCCCTGGTCAGACATGTAGCAGTGTGTGGCTCTTGTGTGCTGGTGTGTGTTGAGTCGTGTTGGGCCCGTCCGTCCGTGCTGTAGTGTTGTCTCTGGCCTTCGTCAAGGCAGACAGGATCAGGCGACCGTGCGCCAAGCTGCACACAGGACTCCAGCAATGACCGCATCGTCATCGCCTGTGCTCCGTTTCCAACCGATGGATAAACGAGGGTGATCTGGTATCCATTAAGACGGATGCCCACTGGATACACGTGCGCGCGCGCACACAAACACACACACACATACAGCTCACATGCGCGCGCACGCACACACACACACACACACACACACACACACACAGCTCTGGATACACACACGCGCACACACACGCACGCCTCTGGAGAACACACTAACACACGGCTCATCTTTCACTGGTCTCCCATCAGGCCCAGTTGAACAAACACTTGTTGCTTGTGTGGGCAGCTAATCTGGTAGGATGTTTGTGCCGTATGCCGGTACAAGTGTGTGTGTGTGTGTGTGTGTGTGTGTGTGATTGATGAATTATGACATTTAACGTAGAGAGGGAGAGCTGTTTTGAGTTCAAAGGAGACAGATTGTTTTTATTTGATCATCCATCCATCAACATCCTGTAATGTGACTTAATTCATGGTTCAATTGCACACTATAGCCTACTGTTTACACATTCATAGATACACCAACAGTTCAGGACCTTAATTCAGTAACGGTCACACATGAAAGTAACTAACTTCAGGAAGCTCGTCGAGGGCTTGTTGGGCACCTTAGTTTGGTTGGTTAATACTGACATCTAGTGGACTTTAGCTGGTGGTGCAGACTTCAACTATACCTTTCAACACAACCTACTGCACCAATATACTGTAATGGCATTCTGAATATAATTATAGTTGTTGCGCAGCACTGGGTCGGGGCCGGGTGGTGTAAGAGGAAGGAGACAAATTACAAATATATGAGGGTCTCGGTGTACACATACAGTATATATACACAAACTGGTGCCGACATAAGTTTTCCAGTAAACTGCTACAGTTAGGAGATGGTTTGAGGTTGTACATGGCCACAGATCTTGGCCGCGTTTCCCGCTAAAGAACATTCTTAAGGAAGCCTTCTTAAGCAACCCTTTGTATGGGAGTTAAGAAGTACTTTGGAGTTAAGTGTTTCTTACTGTAACTCGTTGGGAAACCCGGCCCTTTTCTGTCCTGGCCACACCGTGAACTGCCCACCGACGTCAGGACTGCTCATATTTCACCATAGGCTCAAAACTCACCTCTTCAAGAAGTAGCCTACTACCAGGATTGTCCCTCTTAAAGCACCTATTTTTTTGTTTTAGTGCAGTGTATTTCAAATGCATAAACTTCGTGTGGAACAGAACTTCAAGGAGGCAAAAACCGTCAAATCAACAATTTATTGAGCATGCCTATTACTAACCCATGGGGTCAGAACTTCGGCAATACTGAATTCACATAGAAGGGCCGCAGCTTTTAAACTGGCTTCAGGCCAGGACTCACATGACAAACACATTTGCATACAAAGAATGGTCAATGTATCGGCTGAGCTTAGCATCATGTTACAAGATCTCACTTTCAGAGGCGACCATTTGCTATAGACCAAGGATCATGCTGACTCAGGGACAAAGGCCACCTGTTGTAACTCACGTGCTAAACTCTTTAAATGAACACGGTTCAAACTAGTTGAGGTTTATTCATTATTCTATAAAATTGATTACTACATGAGAGTAATACAGATGGGATTAATGTAATACAGTATAAAATGTACTACATTAGTTATTTACCTTTGCACTTTACCTTGAGCACTTGATTATACTCTGTCACTTGTTTAGAAAGGAGATGTCTTGTGAGTTCTGGTGAGTAGTTGTACACTAACTTCCTATGTTAAATGCAATTATTGTAAGTTACTTTGAATAAAAGTGTCATCTAAATTACTAATATAATGTGAACACTTAAAGACATGCCATGCTGTTGCTAACTAGCCAAATAACCCTAAACCCTATAAAATAAATTTATTTTTTTTATAATAAAAACTGATTCTGATTCTAATTGTAAGCTATAATGATAAGATAAGATAAGATAAGAGATCCATGTTAGCATTAATGAATCTTAGCTGGGTGTTGCTGAAAGCTGAAGATTGAGGGTGGATGTCATATTTCCTTCTGGCGTAGGACTGGACCCATGTGCAAAGTTTGGTGATTTTTCATGCAGGGAAGTCAGACTTCCTGGGAAGAAGAAGAAGATTCAGAATATTGGGGACCGACCGAGTAAGAGGTACCGACAGCTGAGACCGCCCAGCCCCTAATAACTTATTATAATAACATAACTTATTATAATAACATAACTTATTATAACTTATTATAATAACATAACATTATAATAACATTCATAACCCAGATGGAAGTTAACTTTAGAACTTTATTTAGTGTTAATACAATAAATATACAAAACTCAAACTATTCAACATGCGACTGATGGGGAAACAAGAGTGCATCTGTACAGTACCATTAGATTCAGGATAACAGCAGTCCATTCGTCAATTTTACAAAATATACAAACATCCCTTAATTCATCTTTCCAGATCATTTCATTGTCAAGAGATGAGTTTTGTTTCATTCTCAGTGTTTTTACTACATACTGTGCATGTGTAGCTGATTCATAAATCCATCTTAAAGCCACAGTCCTTCAACAAACAAACTGTTCACACTGTAGTGTGGTCTCCCAGCTCACATTCAGAAATCATACTTCAAATTAATTTTTAATATTTTTTTAAAGCAAGGAAAAATAAGAGGCACATTCTGAGGTACCGTTCATTCAGACTTCTTTAGAAAAGAGAACAGCCTCATGTGCACGCGCACGCACACACACACACACACACACACACGCATACACACATACTATATGTCCTGATTCTCAAATGCACAAACCACAAAGAGATTGGTAAAGCACAATCTAAAAGGAAATCATCATGATATATATATAAAAAAAGGAGAACAAATCAACACAACACTCTGCGATTGTGCTGGGGTCTCGGAGTCAGAAGGACCCCTGCCCAGCGTCGTCCTACAAACCCCCCCCCCCCCCCCCCCCCCCCTTACACGTGTGCTACACCCCCCCCCAACCCCCACCCACACACCCAATTACACGTGTGCACATACTTGTCCAGTTAAACCTGATAAACATATGTACAGACACACATTCTTAACCCATGTGCATGTTAAACTCAAAAGACTCATTGCAGACAAGATCAATGAAATCAGATCTAGGATCCCTGATCGTGAGGAATCAAAAGACGAGATCTAACTGGAATATTATCATATATATATCATAACACATGACAAACAACACGTTATAGAGGGGGGCGATCCTATTCTCTCTCCTGTTCCGAGAGGATTTGAGACGCTAAATGGATCTGCTTCAACTGTTTGATGCACAGCATCAATTGAACAGAATCCACCATGTAGTACAGTAGGATTGTAGACAGTGTGAGGGAGAGGCCTAGAATATTTGCCGAGTAGTTTTCAGAAGTCTTTTCATGCATGTGGAGAGTAATATCCTGAGTAACACTGACGTGAATGACCAGGTAAAGGCTGGAGACTTCTAGCATGTTAGCTTAGTTTAGCTAGCATGCAGGTCGACGTTCTTCAGTCAGGAGAGTTATAAAGACGCACCAGCGTGTTCATGCAGGAGAGAAGCCGCACCACTGTCACCAGGGAAGAACATCATTAGAGAGGACAGTTTCAGGACACACCAGCGTGTTCATTCAGGAGAGAAGCCGTACCACTGTGACCAACTTCAGTCAAAAGGAAAAAAAAAATCTCTTGTAGAGTAATAGCATGGCAAGTCCTAATCAAAACAATGATCCATGAACACGACAAGGACCACGAAATGCGAGTGATGTTTCGTATAACTTATTCAAATATTATTACTTTCTCTTATTTTTTCTGAAAACAGAAGGTTGACCATCACAAGCCCATGCTTCGACAGTTCTCAAACAATCTTGCGGAGTAAGAAGGTGCTTTTCCTACACTCGTGTTATGAGGATCTCACATCCTCACCGCGTACAGTAGGAAGATCTCACATCCTCAATAGACGCGATATAAAAACACGGATGTCGCCAGTAAGACCGCGATGATGAGCATACGCGTTTATTCACATACAGTCAGATGAAACTACCAAGGTGTGAGCATTCCAAGGCAAGATCATGTTATGGAATGCACGGCATTCATTTTAAGCTGTCCCCACACTGCCCCGACCGACGGCAACGTTGGATTGGGTGTGAGATGTTTCTTGCCGTCGGTTGGACAGAATTTTTTAAAGATATTTTTTAGGGCTTTTCAGCTTTAATGTTATAGGACAGTGTAGAGAGACAGGAAATGTGGGAGAGAGAGAGGGGAGGACATGCGGCACAGGACCCGAGCCGGGAATCGAACCCGGGTCCGCCACGCGAAGGACTAGCCTTCATATGGTGCACGCCTTACCCGGTGAGCTACCGGTTGGATGGAATTTTGCAGCTGAATTTTAAAACTTCGAACATTCTAACGACCAACTGCCAACTTTAGAATGTTGGGTGTTGGCAGTTGGTTGGCGTTGGTTGGCGCCGTGTGAGGACACCTTTAGACACAGCCAACTCCCTCCACCAGGGGACAGCTTTCTAGGAGTCAGACAAAACCACCGAACAGGAGCCATCTTCATCTAACAAACCCCCTTTACAAGCTTCTGGATCAAAAAAGATAACTCAGCATAACAAATAACAGTACTCAGATGCCTAAATCTGATAGCGTGGAAGGTTCTACGTGGAAGGGAACGGACGTTCTACGCAGATGAGATCCAGAGACTACGCGACCGAGGGGGGAGAGCGCGTCGGTGAACCACAACTGAGAAGCGTTGGAGGAAATGGGAGTTGCACATCTGGGCGGGTTGGTCATTCCCTGGCCAGATGTGGAAGGCGGAACACTAACTAACCACAGGCCTCCGGGCGGCACCGACGTTTACACAAAGACATGCTAACGGTCATCCACACCCATGTACACACACACACACACACGTGTGTATATACGCGCATGCGCACACGCGCTGTGACAGAGAACGGACGATGAGGGACGAGAGTCACTGGAGTGCATCAGGTCACTGAGGTGGGCGGAGTTAAGGATCTTCTGGGCGAGAGAGAGGAGGGATTTGTGGGTAAGAGGCTGGACCCTGTCTGAACAAACTGACCAGTGCTTCTCTCCTCTCTGCTCTGGGAGAAATAAGCAGGACTGGACATGTGAAGGCCGTACTAGTTTCCCCGTAGCAACCGTCTAAGGTCACTTAGAGGGGCGGGGCCACCTCTAGGTATTCAAACAGGGGCGGGGCCTCGGAGGAAGCAGGATGTCGCCATGTGGGCAGAGTCAGGAGGAGGAACGGGGGAGAGGGGGAAGTGCATGGATTGGACAGAGAGGAGGGGGGGAGGGCGGGCTTTGGGGCTCTCCGGGGGCCAATCAGATCTGTTCCTTGAAGGAGCTCCGGGCGGCGGTAGAGGCGGCGTTGGCGGCGGCCGTCTGGACCGTCTTGTTGGCCATGACGCCCGAGGCGAACTCCTGCTGGGCCTTCTCAAAGCTGGCATCCGTGGTCCGGTACATACCATGGACCTGGGGGGGGGGGGGGAGAAGGGAGGGAGGGAGGGAAAGAGGGAGGGAGGGAGAAAGGGAGGGAGAGGGAGGGAGAGAGAAGGAGAGAGGGAGGGAGGGAAAGAGAAGGAGAGAGGGAGGGAGGGAGAGGGAGGAAGAGAGGAGGAGAGAGGGAGGGAGAGAGGAGGAGAAGGGGATGGAAAGAGGGAGGGAGGGAGAGAGAAGGAGAGAGAAGAGAGAGGGAGAGAGAGGGAGGGAGGGAGAGAGAGGGTAGGAGAGAAGGAGAGGATGAGAGAGACATTCAGGGAACAGCATGTCACTCAAAGTGAAACAGCCCCCATCAAGGTGAAATCATAGCAGCGATGTACACTAAGGTTGTTCCTGGTTGATTAATCGCTGGGTGGTATGAACGATTCATCCATTCAGCATTTTTTGCCGACATTCAAAAGATTAGATTCCAGCATTTGAAAGGACGTGTTTATTTGAATGAAAAATAGTCAAGACCACAGTTCCATTGACACAAAGAAACACAGTTCCATTGATTTTGACGCTGTATTTTATCCCCCATTGGTCCACTCCAATCAATATCCAGTCAAAATGAATGACCGCAATTTGACCACAATCGATTAATAACCAAAAATCGACTTTGACCGCCATGAACGGTAAATCGATAAACTTGACTCACCCTTAATCATATCATTCAATTAGGCTTAAGACTAACTGCCCCAATGTGTGTGTGTGTGTGTGTGTGTGTGTGTGTGTGTGTGCGTGTGTGTGTGTGTGCGAGCCGTACCTTTTTGAACATGATGAGTGACATGACTGACAGGGCAGTGAAGAGGGCAGCGATGAAGATCATGACGATGCCCACCGGAATGCTCTTGTTCAGGCCAGTCAGGGCCGAGATCCATCCGCTGGGGAGCCAATCACAGCACAGCTCGAGATACAGCGCGTCTCGCGCGAACGTGATGAAACCGACACAGCCGCTGTGCTCTTTTTCTGTCGACGTTACCTCCCCTGTGTACTATATACCGTATGCCGTGTCACTTCCTGTGTTCGGCTCGCAGCTTCCTGTTCCTACCTGGTGCCCCAGCCGACGATGCCGATGGCCTGCATGACGTGAACGCCGAACTGACAGATGTAGACGAAGAAGAAGACGAAGAACCTAAACGAGCTGTCGCCCCTGGAGAAAGAGAGAGAGGGAGGGAGAGAGAGAGAGGGAGGGAGATATAGACTCATAAAGTGTGTCTGATATGGTGTGTGTACGTGTGTGTGTGTGAAGGTGTGTGTGTGTGTGTGTGTGTGTGTGTGTGTGTCTATGTACTGTATCAGGTGTGTACCTGAAGGCTCCGTAGATTGGTCTGTACCAGCAAAATGAGCAGGGTGTGTGTGTGTGTGTATCATGTACCAGGTGTGTACCTGAACGCCCCGTACAGCGGTCTCTACCAGCAGAAGGAGCAGGGTGTGTGTGTGTGTGTGCGTGTGTGTGTGTATCATGTACCAGGTGTGTACCTGAAGGCCCCGTACAGCGGTCGGTACCAGCAGACAAAGGAGCAGGGTGTGTGTGTGTGTGTGTGTGTGTGCGTGTGTGTGTATCATGTACCAGGTGTGTACCTGAAGGCCCCGTACAGCGGTCTGTACCAGCAGACGAAGGAGCAGGGTGTGTGTGTGTGTGTGCGTGTGTGTGTGTATCATGTACCAGGTGTGTACCTGAAGGCCCCGTACAGCGGTCTGTACCAGCAGACGAAGGAGCAGGGTGTGTGTGTGTGTGTGTGTGTGTGTGTGTGTCATGTACCAGGTGTGTACCTGAAGGCCCCGTACAGCGGTCTGTACCAGCAGACGAAGGAGCAGGGGGTGAAGATCATGAACCAGAGCATGGCCAGGCCGAAGTCCACGCCGCGCGACCCGTCCACGCAGAACCAGGCCAGGCAGCCCAGCATGTTGGCCAACAGCGTCCCCGTGTGGACTGGAGGGGAACAGACAGGAACGCCGTTAAGACTGACGGGTAGCGCCGGGAGAACGGGCCAATCGGCGTGCGGTGACGGGCCGAAGGGCGGTCTCAGACGGTGGAAAGTCGGGCGGGCTGTGATAAGGGCACGGCGGTCTCCGGTGTCCTGCCAAGACTGGCTAATGAAGAGGATGGAAGAGGAGAACGAGGAGAGAGGCAGGCTGGGTAATTCGATACGAGAGTCTGGCGCCCGGCGCACACGAGCGCACGTACACACGCTCGCGCGGTCACGCACGCACATGAATATACACACCCATACACGCACTCGCACACACACAAACACAGACGCACTCACTCGTTTGCACGCTCGCACATGCATATACGCACGCTCGCACACGCACGCGCACAGTCACACACACACGCACGCACCCACAAACACTCACACACACAAACACTCGCACACACAAACACTCACACACACAAACACTCGCACACACAAACACGAACCCACGCACACGCAAACCGAACACGCGGCTTAATAATTCACAGCGTGGCGTCCAGCCTAGTGGGACGGGCAGCGCCGGCATTCGTCACCGCGGTGAGGAATCTAACACACCTCCGCCGCTCCACACACTACTGGCCAGGGGGGGACAGAGAACCGGAGCGCCAGTAAAACCTCCCTCCCTCCCTCCCTCCCTCCCTCCCTCCCTCCCTCCCTCCCTCCCTCCCTTCCTTCCTTCCTTCCTTCCTTCCTTCCTTCCTTCCTTCCTTCCTTCCTTCCTTCCTTCCTTCCTTCCTTCCTTCCTTCCTTCCTTCCTTCCTTCCTTCCTTCCTTCCTTCCTCCCTCTGAAGCTCGAACTAATCCGAGGTTAAATCGAGGTGGCGAGCGACCGTTCAGCTCTTATCCCAGTCCCACACAGGGCAACTACAACCAGAAAGGGAGGGAGGGAGGAAAGAAGGAAGCAAGGAAGGAAGCAAGGAAGCAAGGAAGCAAGGAAGCAAGCAAGTAAGCAAAGAAAGGAAGAAAGAAAGAAAGAAAGAAAGAAAGGAAGGAAGGAAGGAAGGAAGGAAGGAAAGAGAGCGCGTTATTCAAAGTAGCGGAACCGGGTCGGGGCCGTGGCGTGGACCCGGGCCAAATCTGAGCCGGCAGTCAGCTGACCCGGTCACACAGCCCGACCTGCGTGACCCCGGAGCTCCACGTGGGCCGCGTCATGTGGTGCCCGGCGTTCCGCTGCCGACGGCGTCGCCGGCTCAAATCTAATACACACGCCTAACGAGTTTAGAAAGACACACGAGTCTGGAATGTGGGATGACTGTGAGGAGAGAGGATCTGGAGCACGCTTAGAACAGACGACTTTCAAAGATAATGTCTTGAATCATTGTGAGGGGGTGGGGGAGAGGTTCTATTAGGAGATGAGGGGGTGGGGGAGAGGTTCTATTAGGAGATGAGGGGGTGGGGGAGAGGTTCTATTAGGAGATGAGGGGGTGGGGGAGAGGTTCTATTAGGAGATGGGAGGAGATGAGGGGGTGGGGGAGAGGTTCTATTAGGAGATGAGGGGGTGGGGGAGAGGTTCTATTAGGAGATGAGGGGGTGGGGGAGAGGTTCTATTAGGAGATGAGGGGGTGAAGGAGAGGTTCTATTAGGAGATGAGGGAGTGGGGGAGAGGTTCTATTAGGAGATGAGGGGGTGGGGGAGAGGTTCTATTAGGAGATGAGGGGGTGGGGGAGAGGTTCTATTAGGAGATGAGGGGGTGGGGGAGAGGTTCTATTAGGAGATGAGGGGGTGGGGGAGAGGTTCTATTAGGAGATGAGGGGGTGGGGGAGAGGTTCTATTAGGAGATGAGGGGGTGGGGGAGAGGTTCTATTAGGAGATGAGGGGGTGGGGGAGAGGTTCTATTAGGAGATGAGGGAGTGGGGGAGAGGTTCTATTAGGAGATGAGGGGGTGGGGGAGAGGTTCTATTAGGAGATGAGGGGGTGGGGGAGAGGTTCTATTAGGAGATGAGGGGGTGGGGGAGAGGTTCTATTAGGAGATGAGGGGGTGGGAGAGAGGTTCTATTAGGAGATGAGGGGGTGGGGGAGAGGTTCTATTAGGAGATGGGAGGAGATGAGTGGGTGGGGGAGAGGTTCTATTAGGACATGAGGGGGTGGGGGAGAGGTTCTATTAGGAGATGAGGGGGTGGGGGAGAGGTTCTATTAGGAGATGAGGGGGTGGGGGAGAGGTTCTATTAGGAGATGAGGGGGTGGGGGAGAGGTTCTATTAGGAGATGAGGGGGTGGGGGAGAGGTTCTATTAGGAGATGAGGGGGTGGGGGAGAGGTTCTATTAGGAGATGAGGGGGTGGGGGAGAGGTTCTATTAGGAGATGAGGGGGTGAAGGAGAGGTTCTATTAGGAGATTGGAGGAGATGAGGGGGTGGGGGAGAGGTTCTATTAGGAGATGAGGGGGTGGGGGAGAGGTTCTATTAGGAGATGAGGGGGTGAAGGAGAGGTTCTATTAGGAGATGAGGGGGTGGGGGAGAGGTTCTATTAGGAGATGAGGGGGTGGGGGAGAGGTTCTATTAGGAGATGAGGGGGTGGGGGAGAGGTTCTATTAGGAGATGAGGGGGTGGGGGAGAGGTTCTATTAGGAGATGGGAGGAGATGAGGGGGTGGGGGAGAGGTTCTATTAGGAGATGAGGGGGTGGGGGAGAGGTTCTATAAGGAGATGAGGGGGTGGGGGAGAGGTTCTATTAGGAGATGAGGGGGTGGGGGAGAGGTTCTATTAGGAGATGAGGGGGTGGGGGAGAGGTTCTATTAGGAGATGGGAGGAGATGAGGGGGTGGGGGAGAGGTTCTATTAGGAGATGGGAGGAGATGAGGGGGTGGGGGAGAGGTTCTATTAGGAGATGGGAGGAGATGAGGGGGTGGGGGAGAGGTTCTATTAGGAGATGGGAGGAGATGGGGGGGTGGGGGAGAGGTTCTATTAGGAGATGGGAGGAGATGAGGGGGTGGGGGAGAGGTTCTATTAGGAGATGGGAGGAGATGAGGGGGTGGGGGAGAGGTTCTATTAGGAGATGGGAGGAGATGGGGAATGATTGAGTTAGAGCTGTGGATCAGGTTAGGAGGAGGAGGAGGAGGAGGAGGAGGAGGAGGAGAAGGGAGGAGGAGGAGGAAGGAGGAAGAGGAGGAGAAGGAGGAGGAGGGAGGAGGAAGAGGAGGAGAAGGAAGAGGAGGAGAAGAAGGAGGAGGGAGAGGAGGAGAAGGAGGAAGAGGAGGAGAAGGAGGAGGAGGATGAACTGGTTTCCTTGTGCTCTTCTGTGAACTCCTTAACCAGTCTTAACCAGATCTTAACCAGTCCAGCCAGGAGTTCACAGAAGGGCCCCCGGAAACAGGCCTGAAACCCAAACTGGGGCCCTCGAGGCATGAATACTAGAGCAGCACTCACACATCCAGAGGTAGTACATGATCTTCACCGTCTTCTGGAACTCCACGGGGATGTCCACCGTGATGTCGTGGTAGAAGCAGGGCCCCACGGGGAACTTCTCCGGGAGCGGGGGCCAATTGTTCCTCCTTCCTGAGGGGGGAGGGAGAGAGACAAAACGTTAATAACAGCGTTAATAACACGTCGCATGAACGTACCGGATCTCGGGCGTTAGGAAAGGCTTTGCCATGCGCAACACTGTACCGTCGCTCAGCGCTCTTCATTTTCAAGTTTGTGCTTCGTGAGCGACTTACTGTCTGTGCTCAGTGATGTGTGAACGTCGGAGCGATATCTGAACGCTGGGTAAATGTCAACGCTCGTTCTAGAGAGATTGAGGGACTGTAAATGCTGCTGCTGGTTCTAGTAGCTCCAGAGAGGTTGAGGGGATGTTTGAACGTTGTGTAAACGTTGGCGCTAACGTTCTGGCGTCGTACCTCCGGAGAGATTGAGCGACTGCATCTCTCTTTCCCGGCGGTCGAGCTCAGCGGCCTTCCTCTCCAGCTCCTCCTGTCTCTTCATCAGCTCCGCAGCTGCCCGTGCCTGCTCCTACACACACACACACACACACACACACACACACACACACAGACGCACACATGCAAAACCACAGGGTTGAGTGGAGTCAGACAGCTACTGTATTCACAGCTCATGGCATCAGAGCGTGGGCGCAATGTTCTTCACGGCTGGAACAAACTTCATAATAGAAAGCGTTTTTTTCTTCTTTTTTTTAAAGCAAACTGGCTGAGGGAGTGTTATTGTATTGTGTGTGTAAGTGTGTGTGTGTGTGTGTGTGTATGTGAATGTGTGTGTATTTGAATGTGTGTGTGTGAATGTGTGTGTGTATGTGTATGTGAATGTGTGTGTGTATGTGTATGTGTGTGTATATGAATGTGTGTGTGTGTGTATGTGAATGTGTGTGTGTGTGTGTGTGTGTGTGTGTGTGTGTATGTGAACTTGTGTGTGTGTGAATGTGTGTGTGTATGTGTATGTGTGTGTGTGTATGTATGTGAATGTGTGTGTATGTGAATGTGTGCGTGTGTGTGGACCATTGCCTCAGGAGTCACTGCACGGTTTTTGCCACCCGCCCCGCCCCCCCCCCCGCATGTGTGACTCAGAATAATTAACACTCCCCGTCTAATTTCAGCATTTGCTAATTGCCTTCTGAAGTTGTGCAGCAGGGAGAAGTCCATCTGAAATGTGTGGGGAGTAAAGCCTCAACCATCTGTCAAATTATCCTCTCCAAAGGGGCCAATCTATCAACTAGGCCCCAGTTCCTGTACACAAACATACTGTACAAGACAGGTGAGAAATTAAAGGAAGGATTGAAGGAAAAACCAACATAAAGTGTCTTAGTTAGGTGCCAGAACAGCTTCGATGTGCCTTGGCATAGATTCTCTATGGAAGTTTCTGGAACTCCACTGGACGGATGGGACACCGTTCTTCCTAAATATATTCCCTCGTTTGGTGTTTGATGATGGTGGTGGAGAGCGGCGTCTAACACGTCGGTCCAAAATCTCCCATCGGCGCTCAATTAGATTGCGTTCCGGTGACTGCGAAGGCCGTAGGATATGATTCACGTCTTTTTCATACTCCTCAAACCGCCCAGTGACCCCTGGCGCCCCTACGGAGGGGGCGTCGTCATCCTGGAAGAGGCCGCTCCCATCGGGACGGACATGTTTCGTCGTAGGATAAAAGTGATCACTCAGAATGACTTTGTATGGATTTGCAGAGACCCTTCCCAATAAGGGGACAAGTGCACCCAAACCACGCCACCCCCCCCCCTCCCCACAGCTCAACAGAGCCTCCAGACCCCCTCACTGCAGGGGTCAGGGGTCAGGCGTTCAGGCCTGGAAGCATCTGCATTCGTTATGTTTCTCCATTCACTTATTCGGGGTTTTCTTTTAATTTTTCACCAGTCTGTAAGTAGTTAGTACATGGAATTTTATTATGTTTTAATTTAATTATGGTTTTATTTTTATTTTTTTGCCATTGGGGGCGGCTGTGGATAGTTCATCTGTCATCGTTTTTTAATTATACATATATTTTACACGTTTGTTTGTATTGACCGTTGTTATTGGGTGAAAAAAATCGTGGTAAACACACGATTAATCGACTAGTCGACTATTTTGCGGGAGTAGTCGATGACTACTAAATTCAGTAGTCGTGAATGCCCTAGTATACAGCAGCACACTTAGCACCCCCCCCCCCCCCCCCCCCCCGTGCTCTCTCCTGCCCCCGGGCTGCGTGTAGCCAGCAGCGGCAGCGTGTCAGAGTCCACTCGTCTCGTTAGCGAGCCAGGCCCCCTGGCGCCGTCAGCCCCGGCAGAGCATGACCGGGCGCAGAGAGACGTGAACGCCGTTCCTATGGTGATACCCTCCATGGCGACGGGCGCGGAGCCTGCGTGAATCCTCATGTGTTTCAGGGCGGGAGAAGAGGGAGGGGCCACGAGTTGGAGAGCGCGCTCTGTCTCCGTGGGTTCTGTGGGGGGTCTGCGTTGAGTGTGTTGAGGTGCCCGGGGGTTGGTGTGTAGAGGGTGGGGGTGGGGGGGTACGGTAGGGGTGGTCAGGGGTACCTGGGTCTGTGTTGAGGTGCCCGGGGGTTGGTGTGTGGAGGGTGGGGGGGGTACGGTAGGGGTGGTCAGGGGTACGTGGGTCTGCGTTGAGTGTGTTGAGGTGCCCGGGGGTTGGTGTGTGGAGGGTAGGGGGGGGGGGGGTACGGTAGGGGTGGTCAGGGGTACCTGGGTCTGTGTTGAGTGTGTTGAGGGTGGGGGGGGTACGGTAGGGGTGGTCAGGGGTACCTGGGTCTGTGTTGAGTGTGTTGAGGGTGGGGGGGGTACGGTAGGGGTGGTCAGGGGTACCTGGGTCTGTGTTGAGTGTGTTGAGGGTGGGGGGGGTACGGTAGGGGTGGTCAGGGGTACCTGGGTCTGTGTTGAGGGCCCGGGGGTTGGTGTGTGGAGGGTAGGGGGGGGGGGGGGTACGGTAGGGGTGGTCAGGGGTACCTGGGTCTGTGTTGAGGGCCCGGGGGTTGGTGTGTGGAGGGTGGGGGGGGTACGGTAGGGGTGGTCAGGGGTACCTGGGTCTGTGTTGAGTGTGTTGAGGGTGGGGGGGGGTACGGTAGGGGTGGTCAGGGGTACGTGGGTCTGCGTTGAGGGCCCGGCGGTTGGTGTGTGGAGGGAGGGGGGGGGGGGGGGGGTGGTCAGGGGTACCTGGGTCTGTGGGGCCTGGCTGTAGGCCGGAGGCTCCTCCGTGGGCTTCATGATGGCGGGTTGCGTGTTGGTGGCGGGCGCCGTTTTGGACGCCAGGCCAGCGGGAGCCTGAGGGGAGAAAACGCTGATGTTGAATAACTCTTCTTCTACTGTATACAGTAGGAGAGAGCTGAATCTGAATAACTACTGAACATTTAACAGTTTATTCCGGGTGAAACTGTTTTTTTTTTCTTCCCTCTGGAATATGTAGGGGTGGGACCCTCTGTAAAGCACATTGTGTTGCCTATGTGTAAGAAATGCGCTATACAAATAAAGTTTGATTTGATTGGATTGGATATTCACTGTCCCATCAAACCAACTAGCTAATCCTTCTTCTTGCACACCTGGCCCTCAACACCTCACCTCACAAAACACACATACGATCAGAAGGTTGTGGGTCATCCATTCGAGCTGACTGGGGTGTGCTTACTGGTTTTCCGTCTGTGAAGGGGTTGTACTCTTCCAGTCCCGGAGGAACATTCTGTGTAACTTGTGTCACCGACGGATCCTTAGGGAAAACAGGGTTGAAATTAGCGTGAGGCTATAAGCAGGATTTTGGCTGTACGCACACAGAACCGACAGTTATAACACAGATTCCACCTGCTACCAATGCGAGTGGTGAATTAACTCAGTCAAAGCTACGCTAGGGACCAGGTCTCAAAGATATGAAGTTAACTTTGCAAAGCAAACAAAAAAACAGGCACCCTTGAGCATAATAGCTTCATACTCATGGCTAAACTCGGTAGAGAAACTTTACTGAGGAGAATTCCTACTGCCTGCGAAACCCAGCAACACTTTTCACCCCCAGCCCAAGCCTATAATTCAATACTGGCAAAGAGAGGATGATTCCAATGATTTTCACTGCAAGTTGTCTATAAATAGCCTTGTCTCCGAGTTAAGACTGGAGGAGAACGCCCACAGCTAGCACAAAAGACGGAAACAATAAGGAAGTCATTGTGCACTGTTCATGGCATGCAGTTGTATGGTATTGTAGTTACATACAGGCTGCACTACCCTTGATTCATTGAACCTACCGCTGCTGTCAAAGGAAAAATCCTTGTATTTCCAAAAGGGTTTTCAGAATGTTGAAAAGAACATTCCAATTCCTGTTTTTGGTTTAGAATAGCCTACATTTAATTGGTCCCAGGACCGAGAGGTGTTCAGAGGTTGGAAAGGATTTCAATTGATGTAAAAATATATATATTATTATTTCTTTTTTTTAAAACACCAATGGAGATATGAGGTTTTGACCCGACAGCAGAGCTACCGTTTTTCTTAGGATAATCCAGATAGCAGGTTAGAATCGATGGAGAGATGAACCATTAGAGCCCTGAATATCCCATTCTGAACACACCACCTCTGTAAACAGCACAAAACAGTCCAGATAGGGCAAGTCTAGATTGTTCTGTGTTTACAGAGCGCACTGCGCCCTGTAAGTACAGCTCAAGAATGACATATTGTTTGCCTACTGTGTGTGTGTGTGTGTGCGCACGTGCCTGCGTGTAGGACTGTCTATGCCACCTATAATGACCCTTTCAACATGTTCAGTAGCCTGTCAGCTCTGTGAATACACTTGATCCAGTCACTGCTCCTGGTAGTGAGCAGACTGCATCTAAACCAGGGCTGCGTTTCCCAGAGGCATCGTAGCGCTATGTTCATCATAAGCTACGGCGTTCATCGTAGCGCTACTATGAACGTAGCGCTACGATGAACGCCGTAGCTTACGATGAACGTAGTGCTACGATACCTCTGGGAAACGCAGCCCAGGCCTGTAGATAAGGCTTAAGACCAGTTTGCTTACCATGAGAAGTTTTCAATCATGCAAATTTCATTCAGAAGCTACTCCTGTGGGGTATAGCCTATAGCCCAGTATTCCAGAGGTAATATCCCAGTCCAGCCCCAGTATAGTCCAGTCTAGTGCTACAGTCTAGTGCTACAGTCTAGTGCTACGGTCTCTCCTTCATCTGGTCTCCCTGACTTACTGTAGGACAATCACAACGCTTCTCACTCAGTCTCTCCAACAGAGAGGAAGAGAAGCCACTTATCATGAGGCCAAGGACATAAATATTTCAGGTTGTATCTTGATGAATCTTTAATAAGTCCCAATAACACACACACACACACACACACACACATTTCGCTCCTAACTGGCACTGTTTTTGAGAGCTTCGGACAAAGCAGGCCATCCTACCTGATGCGCCATCTTTTCTATTGGCACCACAAGTGGAACCTCTATTGTCAATGTTGCAGAATAGCCTAAAATCCATATTATGCTAATATCACGGAAGAGTCTACCAGCCTCAAGAAGGGGATTGGCCGATGATATTTACCACAACGGGGAAAGCTGCCAATTGGAGCCCAGGCACCACCTGTCGCTATGACAGCAGCACCATATGATTTCATCAACTATTGAGGAGAACAGCTTCGATGCGCCTGGAGAAGAGGATGCAGCTCCAAGCCTCGAAGTCTTTACTGCGAAACCGAAATAACCGAACAGATGAACAACACAATAACAGAATCAGAATCAGATCGGCACACAATGGCTTCCTTTCAGGGTAACATCCAGCAGATGTTAGCAGCGCGGCGGAGGTACAGTTACACTAATCGCTATGCACACTCTAATAACGGGGCTCCATCAATAATTGACTCCCTGTGTCATGCGGTGGTCAACACACACACGCACACACGCACGCACGCACACACACACACGTTGGGCATTCCTTCCCAGGAAACACGCACTGTGGGAATGTAGCCCAGTTTTCCCTCAAGCAACAAATGCATGACTACAACTTTTTTTATTACAAAATGGAGGAATTCTCTTGCTAGTCTACAGTCAGCACAGCAGTCCAACCACACGGGCAGTATGTTTCCATAGGGACAGGTGGTGACTAGTGTTTTTTCAGCGGATAGGCAGTAACACAGGGGGCGGCTGTAGCTCAGTTGGTAGAGCGGGTCGTTCAATGATCGAAGGGTCAGTGGTTCGAATCCCAGCTCCGACTGTCCACATGTCGAAGTGTTCTTGAGCAAGGCACCTAACCCCAAATTGCTCCCAATGAGCAGGTTAGCACCTTGCATGGCAGCTACCGCCATTGGTGTGTGAATGGGTGAATGAGAGGCCATTGTAAAGCGCTTTGAGTGCCGCTAAGGTGGAAAAGCGCTATGTAAGTGCAGTCCATTTACATGTCTCTGGTCTCTCTCTGTTACTGTAGATGTTTACTGTGTACAGAGAATGGTCGCTCTGTATCACTGACCTGCTCTAGGATTTAGAGATTCTGACTGCCGCCCAAATGCACTTTGACAAGTGGATAGAATAGAAATGTTAACAAGTACGGGTTCAGGTACAGTGGAGTTCTTGTAATCGCATGTCCTTGCAGTATCTTATCAGTGCTAATCCGTTCCTTATTCCAGTCCAAGGTACTTAGCTAGACATTTAGAGGCTTCCAAACTGGCAATTTACTATCCGTCGTCTAGCAGTCTGTCAGTATCATCCTCATCTACTTATCCCATCTGATCATGGATGACCATGTCTCTGACCATGATGTGGCAGCGCAATTATATAACGTTCAAGTATACAGCTGTGCATAGTGTTCAACTGTTTGCGTGTTGTCAGATGTTGAGGGGTTGAGCAGTGGTGGCTGCTGTGAGTGTGTGTGCGCGCGAGTGTGTGTGTGTGCAAGTGTGTGTATGTGTGTATGTGAGATGAAAATAAACTGCAGCATCTCTGGTAGTGTGGCTAGAAGCAATAACGGGGAACATCTAAGCTGGTTCTAGGAGCGAGTGTGTGTGTGTGTGTGTTTGTGTGAATGAGAGTGAGTGTGCGTGGTGGGGGGGTGCAGGGGGAGAGATATTCAAACTAAGGACGATTCAGACCCTTATACCAGCCTAATAGGAAGAGAAGTGCAAGATCAAAGGTGTGCTTTCCACCCATTGACAGCATGAACAAAGCCAGTCTAAACATCTGAAAGGTTGACAATGCCACTATCATAATGAAATGCAATTTAGTCGTTGCACAACTACTGCCAAGTTATTTGAAGGCATCAGAATGTGTGACATCATGATGGCAGAACATCATATGATTTGATGCCAACTTGCATTCCTCTGTCTCATTGATCTCCTCCTGTCTGCCAAATGTTGTTTCACTGACACCTCATCAGAAGGTTGATTATCATCTTTATCTTACGAAAGACAAAAGGCTTCCTGTCTGTATTACAATTCAAATCATCTGGCTCGTTTTAATCCTCTTACCATCTGATAGCACATTTTGTAATTTCTATTGCTGCTGCCTTGTTCGGCTCTACTTGTAGCTAAGCATAAACCAATTTAGCAATGTTTACATCTTGTTAAATATGCAATGGTCTGAAATGTAATCTAGATTATATTGAGCATTACTGTGATTCAAAAGACCCTGCATTGTACCGTTATGCTGGCTAGTACAGTAGAGCTAGCTAGCCACCACTTACCTAAGTTAGCTGGATAGCAATTGTTGCTAACGTTAGTTGTAATAAACAACTGTCTACAGACAATAGACCAACATTTCTAGATGAGTTCCTGTTTCAAAACAGGTCCTTGTGTGTTGAATCACCCTGAAACATTCAACTGGATCGACTGAGAATGAGACAACACCGGTCACATAAAGTTAAGACATTTCTAGCTACCTGGAAAGGATTGCTGATGACATCCGGATCCGCGAACGGGTTCCTATCGAAATCTGACATTTTAGACTCGTTGGATTATCTTGTTGTTTATTTAACCGTTATGTTGTTAAACAGCTGCACTTGAAAACTACTGTACGACGTGACTTGCTCGGAGCCTCGATCGGCAAGATGGCAGGAGGATGAAGAGGAGGAGGATGAAGAGGAGGAGGATGAAGAGGAGGAGGATGAAGAGACGTCCCTGTGTGCTCAGTCAGTCCCCTACCGCCCCCTAGCTGCTGATGAGAGACCTGCATCTACTAGACTGGGTTAAGCTACTGTAGCACGTTAGCCAACCTTATAAAACACAATTCAACATTCAACATCAGTTTATTGCCATGTGGTTTTTACTGGGAATTTGCTTATGTCGATAGTGTGTAGGCTACACTGATGGATTGACTAGTAGACGGGTGCAGGTCAGGATAGGGCAGTGTAAACATAAAATATAATTTTTTAAATTTTATTTAACCTTTATTTATACAGGTAAAAAAAACACGTTGAGTTCAGAGGACTCATTTTCAAGTGTGACCTGTTCACAATCATTCAGCACTCGTTACACTAAGTTACAAACAACAGGACAGAATTACAATAAAAACATACAGGACTATGTGTAACAATAACAACAATAAAAGTCGAAATTCTAAAAGTGCAAAGTGCATAATTATAATATATAATATAATAATAATATATGCAAACATATTCCAATGTTATCATTACAATTGTGCAACGACGAGTTAAGAATAAACGTGAAGAGTTTAACAGTTTAACAGAAGAGCCGACCGATTTCAGGTCGATATGTGTTGAGCGCATATCCCCGTGCCTCTGTCATGTGACCTGGACTTGTCCAACTCATACTTCCGCTAATGCGTGGACAAGCAGTCCGAATCCTTAAACTGAACCGAATCTTTTATTCAGTTCTTATAAGAGATTAGTCTTGGGGAGTTCACTGAATCGTTTCATGCATAATCCTTAAACCGAGACGGGATTCAGAATCATTTGAAAAGGGATTCTCTGCACTCGGTTCATAAAAAAAGATTCGGTTCGTTTGACAACTACGCCAACAACACAGTGCGCATCATCCTTCACGGTGGATGAGGGAAAAAGTTAGCCCATTGAGCTGAAAGTTTTGTTTTGCTTCTACGTTTGGTTGGGAGTTTCTTCTATTTAATTGACAGCAGCTGCAACTTGAACACCAATAGTTTTACGTTTCCACTTTTAGTTTGCGTAATTCGTCGTTAGCTAAAATGTTGAGCATGTCGACGAATAACTTGTCGTACAACGACCAAGGAGGAGCCGAGACTGGAGTGGACGCAGGACAGGAGACCTTATCATCCTTATCCTCCACCTCTGGAGCCGGGTTCGGTCTGTTCAGCTCAGACTTCAAAAAGTAAACACATATTTGTTAATAACAGCTTGATTGTAAACAGTTTTTTGCAGTTGTCTAGCCTACTAGCTAGCTTAGCCAGCCCCATCTCAACTGTAGCTAGCTGTTAGCTAGCTAGAGCCAGTTAGCTGACGCGTTAGCTTCGTTAATAAGGTCCATTCTCCATCCCCACCCTGCAAATGTAGCCAAATTAATTAGTAATATGCTAGCTAAGGGGTCTATGCATCATGTTTGACTATGCCTGTCACATGCCTTACGTTGATTTCTAAGGGACAATTCCGGGGAAAAGGGTGGAGAATGTGGTTGTTGTTTTTGGTGGTGCTCTGGTCCATTCACTATCTGTCTCTGGTGATCCCACCACTAGGGGGCGCTCAATCACTAGGTTAACATGTGTCTTGTTTTGTGGGCTCACTGCAAATCAGCGTGTTTCAAACGGACGGAAGTTGTTCTATTATGCAAGGTGGTCTTTTATAGTGTATGCTACGTGCACCTCTTTTACAATCTCTCAAATTTGAATTTGTCTTTTTTCCCTCAGTCATGCCTACATGACTCAATGGTGGATGATGGCCGGTTCACAAGCATCCATTCTTTACAGAGATATTTATCATCTGTTAGGCTTTGAGGTTTAGGCCTGGGTGAGAGTCCCCTGTGTGCTAAGCTCTCTCACATGACTGGCTGTTCACAGGGGCCAGCCTAGGTCTGATAAACCCAATGCCGGGGGACAAGGAAGACAAATGCCAGAGCATGAATGATGCTTCTGTTTGTCCACACCAAACATAATATGTCTATTTATTCAGTCAGTTCCACCAAATGGAAGTGTTCATATCTTTTTTTTTATTAGTTTCAGTCCGATTTGAGCATGCTCTAACTGTCCTCAAGTCTACGTGACAGTGCTGATGACAGCAGTTCAGGAATTCCCTCTCAGATAGTCAGAGAAGGGTGTTGGAATCATGCCAGAGTATATTTACTTACACCTACCTGATCCTTTCACACACGGCCGTGTGAGGGACGTCCTACCGGCCTGAGACCGACTTCACCGTTTCTCTGTGACGGCGTTCCAACGTCGGCCAGGGGGCAGACTTGAGGAGTTGTGTTGTGCGGTTCAACCCAGCGCCGGTTGACCTTTTGTGGCTTTGTGAATGAAACAAGCCAGCGTCTCACATACATTTCATGGCTACTTTATATCAGCAGAATCTTTGCCTGCGGCGCCGTGCGTGGCGAGGAGCTGCGCTCTGACTAGGCTGTCAGTGTGCTCCGAATTGCAACGGTTCGTCAGCGGTTTGCAGATTGAACTAATGTTTGTCGTGTGACCGCGGAAGCACATTCCCTTAGATTACCCTGGATCCCTCTCTTCACCGAACCGCTGACAAGGCCCTACTGGTGCGCGGAGAGAGACGTGTGACCGGTCATCCTGAGAGAGACGTGTGACCGGTCATCCTCTAGTCATCAGCTGCGTGACCTAAAAGACGAACTGTGCTGCAGCTGATTGGAGACATGGGTTCCGTGAGGAAGTACCTATGTGCCGACTACTTCAGCGTGTGGGGGTTTGAGCGTGTGAACTAGTGCTGAGTTTAAATGATAAATGATTCACGATCGATCCCAAAATCGATCTTTTATTTAATGAATAAATGAAGGAATGAATAGTTCATTAATTCATTCATTCAATCATTCATTCATTCATTCATTCATTTTTGGAAATCAGTATCGATACCCAGCCCTAGTATTAATATGTTGCATAACTTGGCAGTCATGTAATTAAGGTTACAGCTAAAAAAAAACAGGTTTTAGTAACACTAACCGAATCGATATTGAATCGAATCGAATCGTGATAATCGATTCTGAACCTTGTGAATCGGACTTGAATCGATTCTTGAAATTTGACTCGATACCCAGCCCTACATGTTAGGCTAAACGTGATGCTTGAAAGAGGTTAATATTTAATAGACTTGCTTCCATCCGTACGGCGCGTGACGCTTCCCTACGGCGCGTTGTTTGCCGCAGCAGGAAGTAGGAATAGCCCGGTGACTGTAGTAGGCGTTGACCTCCGCTCTGCGTGTCGGCCTGGCACGGCGCCTATCGCCCCGTGGCGTTCTGTCGGCAGAGGGGGAGGAGCCCTGGGAGGAGGTGCTCGGGAAGGAGGCAGGCCTTCCAGCGGGACATTGTGCCCCGGAGGAGGTGATGAGAGCTCACTGTTTACCCACAGCAGCAGATAAGGGCCTCCTGTTTCCCCTGGAGCTCAGGGAAGTGGCTACGCACGCACACACACACACACACACACACACACACACACACACACACACACACACCCTCCACTCGAACCTACAGTTAGAGCCCACAGGCGGTACAAGCAGGAGGTACTTCATCCTGTCTTTACTCAGCTGAGAAAGAGAGGGGGAGTGGAGGAGGAGGAGGAGGAGGAGGAGGAGGGGACACGCCACCAGGGCCGTGGCTACTGGCGAGCAGGAAGCGTCAGCCAATCAGGCTTTCCCGGACCGCTAGCAGGAGAGGAGCTGTGAGAAGGACTTAGCCATTGGCCAGAAGATCTTGTGACTCCTGTCACTTGAAAGAAGAGGAAGAGAGACCGGCGAACGGGTGACAGAGCCGTCTGCTCGTCTCCAGCGAGCGGACCGAGCGACACAGGAGGACCTCGTCCGGCTCGGTTCTGCCCCCCGAAGGAGAGAAGGAGAGAGGAGCGCCAGAAGGACACAAGACGACAGCGGAACCTCAGAGAAGAGGGGACACCGCAGAGCCCAAAAGGAAGTAGGGACTTCCTCCCCAGAGTGTGTGGACACACACCGGTGCGCTAAGAGGACTCGTCCAAGCGGACCAGCCCGTGTGTGTGCGGGCGGCCCCGAGTGGAGGAAGCCAGGCGGCGTGTGTCCGGTAGGGTGGCGGGCGGCCCGTACTGGTCCGGGGGCCGCGGGGTCCGCGCCGGCGGAGACCCAGGGATGGACTCCGCGGGGGGCTTCTCGGCGCTGATGCGCTCGGACGCGGCGGGGGGCGGTGAGGACGGCGCTGGTGTCGGCCGAGAACCTCCAGCTCACGCTGAAGACGGGGCTCAGCCAGGAGGAGCGGGGCCTCACGCACGCCTACGCCAACGGCATCCCCGGGGAGACGCACGCACTCGGGTACCGTCCTGACCTGTGGGTCGACGCAGAGGAGAAGTGTGTGTGTGTGTGTGTGAGAGTGTGTGTGCGTGTGTGCATGGCTGGTGTGAAAAGGGCTGATATTATAAGAAGGGCTGATCAGTCTTTCTGATACTGATGTTTTCGTAATGGTTTTATCCTCCTCTACGTTGCTAGGGAAGTTAGGTAATATCCTACTGTAAATCATACTTTGCCTTCCTCTCTCTGTACCTCTCTCTCTCTCTCTCCCTCTCTCCCGAGCGTAACCGTCCACTCTCCTGCTAAACGTTGTTTTCTGTATCTTGGACGTCGCCTCGCTCATTGAGTAGCCCCTCACCCCTCCGTGTTAAAGAATTACCTGCTCTTAAATGAATGACCTGCTCTGTGTTTTGTGTGTGTGTGTGTGTGTGTGTGTGTGTGTGTGTGTTTGGTATGCGTGTCAGGCCTGTGTGAAGAAGGGTTCTAGTGTGGGGGGCTTAGTCCATAAAGATCACGCGAGCCTGATCTGTGACGGAGGCTTGCTGTGTGTGTCATGGTCATCGGCTACGGAGGGGGGCCCCTGGCCCTTGGACCCCTGGCCCTTGGGTCTGCATGGACAGCATTGTTCCTCCTGTGCTGCTGTGGAAACAGCTGGTTGCTTCGCGCCGTAGGGGGGGCCCCTGGACGAGTGCTATAGGGGTGGCCTCTGGATGAGTGCTGTAGGGGGGGCCCCTGGTCGAATGCTGTAGGGGGGGCCCCTGGACGAATGCTATAGGGGTGGCCCCCGGATGAGTGCTGTAGGGGTGGCCCCCGGATGAGTGCTGTAGGGGTGGCCCCCGGATGAGTGCTGTAGGGGTGGCCCCTGGACGAGAGCTGTAGGGATGGCCCCTGGATGAGTCGAATACCGTCCTGTCCACCGTCCTGATTCCTGATGGGACACGGACGTCCCACGTGACCAGCGGGAGTTGAACTCCGTCCTAATGTGAAGCATAGTGCCCTCCATTGATTTGACACGGCAGGCCCCTCGTCCGCTGTACCATCATCCATCCAGTCACCTGCAGGCTGACCAGGTCCTGTCATGTGCTTCTGAACCCCCCCAGCAGGCTGAGCGAGGCTAACTGAGGCCCTAAGCTGTGCTTCTGAACCCCCCCAGCAGGCTGAGCGAGGCTAACTGAGGCCCTAAGCTGTGCTTCTGAACCCCCCAGCAGGCTGAGTGAGCCTAACTGAGGCCCTAAGCTGTGCTTCTGAACCCCCCCAGCGGGCTGAGTGAGGCTGAGGCCCTAAGCTGTGCTTCTGAACCCCCCCAGCAGGCTGAGCGAGGCTAACTGAGGCCCTAAGCTGTGCTTCTCTGTGTTGCCGCAGTGTGCAGGCTGAGGCTGTTACTAGGGCTGGGTTTAAAAAATCGATTCTGAATCAAATGATTCAGAATCAATTCATGAATCCCAAAATCGATCTTTTATTTAATGAATGAATGAATAAATAAATGAAGGTATGAATAGTTCATTAATTCATTCAATGATTCATTCATTCATAGATTTTTGGAAATCAGTATCGATACCCAGCACTAGTATTGATGTGTTGCATAACTTGGCAGTCATGTAATTAAGGTTACAGCTCAAAAAAACAGGTTTTAGTAACACTAACCGAATCGATATTGAATCGAATCGAATCGTGATAATCGATTCCGAACCTTGTGAATCGGAATCGTATCGATTCTTGAAATTCGACTCTACCCAGCCCTAGCCGTTACTCAAAACCTCTTTTCCCACTGCAGGAATGACGACCTTAAAGACATGTTGGAGAGCAACAAGGAGTCGCTCAAACTGGAGGCCATGAAGAGGATTGTGGGGGTGAGTACGGCCCCCTCACTCACGGCTGTCGGCTCACTGAATCGGCTCAGCTGGGTTCGAACCCGCTCCCTAACACAGAAATAGCGGACTATCTACTGTAGTGTGCTCACCATTTTCGACTAGTGTCCGAATTCTCAGAGGTTAATTTGATTCACTATATAGTCCACTTTAAAATACCCACAATTCACAGCAATTTCTAGTGAACGGGATGTACCCTTACAATTTCTCATTCACTACACTACGTGAGTGAGTGAGTGAGTGAGTGAGTGAGTGAGTGAGTGAGTGAGTGAGTGAGTGAGTGTATAGAAATAGAAAGTTTATTTGCCATGTGTAACAAGTACGGTTACTGATAGATAGTAATTCTATTTAATGTAATCGCTTGTCCTCACGTACTGTATCTTATCAGTGCTAATCAGCTCCTCGTTCCAGTCCTAGGTACTCCGCTAGAATGAACGAACTCACGAACGACCCACTTTGGTATCGCCGTGCATCACTGAACAATTTCCTATTTTTCAGCTGATCGCCAAGGGGAAGAACGCGTCGGAGCTGTTCCCGGCCGTCGTGAAGAACGTGGCCAGTAAGAACATAGAGGTATGATAACCGGCTAACTTCTGACCCCACACCTGCCCCAACTGGTCAGCTGCGTCAAGGTCGTGGGCGATAAGCTATGGGCTTTGCTGCTGCGCCACTCTAACGCCGTGCCTAGATTCGACCTGGACCGAACCTTCACAGTGACCAGTAAATGACCATACATGCACTGAGCCACATCCCGAATGGGTTTCCATGCCTGTTAGTATTGATCAGGAGAATTTGAACAGGCAGAGTGAGGGGCAGCCTGGAGAGGGGCCTCGGGGAGGGGGAGGGCGGGGCAGAGCAGAGCAGGGCAGCCTGGGTACTGGGAGCAGGTGGGGGTGGGTAATTGGCAGAGGAGAGCCCACAGTCACGTCTCCTCACCCCCCCCCCTCACACACACCAGCTGGGGTGGCGAGTTTCAGGAACCAGCGTGGCTCTTGCTTTCTTCCTCC
>NC_140235.1:39005529-39023029 GCF_949987555.1 Borostomias antarcticus
CATAATATTTCATTATATTTATAAAGCACTCATCTCAAAGTGATAAACAGCTACTGTATGATGTTGCCTCCTTCACAAATGCACTAGCTAATGTTAACATTAAACGTTAAACTAATCTAATCTAATTAAGCTAACGTGTTTTTGAACATGAAGTTAAAAACCCAGACAGCTGTTTAGTGTTTTGTGTGTCACGTCTAAATCGTTCCTCCCTGTGTGTCACGCCTAAATGGTTCCTCCCTGTGTGTCACGTCTGAACCGTTCCTCCCTGTGTGTCACGTCTAAATCGTTCCTCCCTGTGTGTCACGTCTAAATCGTTCCTCCCTGTGTGTCACGTCTGAACCGTTCCTCCCTGTGTGTCACGTCTGAACCATTCCCCCCTGCCCCCCCAGCCTGGACCCAGAGCAGAAGGAGCACCTGATCGAAGTCATAGAGAAGCTGCTAAAGGACAAAAGCACGGTGAGTAGAACCGGCCATCGCAGGTCATGTGACCTCCTGCTATGAAGGAGTAAGGAAGTCAGTTTTATTTATATAGGACCTTTGGTCACACTTTACAATAAGGGTCACAAAAACATTAGTTAACTGGGTTAGTACTAATGCTTATTTAGGGTTAGGTTAGGTTACTAATGTTAATTAATACCTTAGTTAAGGTTAGGGTTAGGGTTAGGTGAGTTAACCTTAGTTAACATAAATAACATTAGTAAATGGTTAATAGAGACATTAGTTAACTGTTACTTAATGCTTAATAATGCATTAACGGGGGTCAGTTGGTAGAGCGGGTCGTTCAATGATCGAAGGGTCAGCGGTTCGAATCCCAGCTCCGACTGTCCACATGTCGAAGTGTCCTTGAGCAAGACACCTAACCCCAAATTGCTCCCAATGAGCAGGTTAGCACCTTGCATGGCAGCTACCGCCATTGGTCTGTGAGTGTGTGTGTGAATGGGTGAATGAGAGGCCATTGTAAAGCGCTTTGAGTGCCGCTAAGGTGGAAAAGCGCTATATAAGTGCAGTCCATTTACCATAATGCTTATTAATGTACCCTTATTGTAAAGTGTTACCGGACCTTTCACAGACAGGGGTCACAAAGTGCTTCCCAAATCAGCAATAAATCAAAATGGCAGAAAGCACAAAAACACAAAAAAGAAGGACAAAAAAAACATTAAAAACACCGTGTGAACAGATGTGTCCTTAGCTGACAGAGGCCACAGAATGTAGGTCCAACGGAAGGACGTTCCACAGCCCAGGAGACACCACCTCGAAGGCTCGGTCACCTTCAGTCTTTATTCTTGAGCGGGGGGGGGGGGGCAACCAACCTGAAACCAACTCACCAAGTCCTATTCTGCCCGTGAACTCGATTCCTTTTATTCTCCGTCATGTTTTATTCTCAGTCATGTTCCCCCTGTCTAGAGTGTAAAAAAAAAAAACACCAGTTCCGGCCCGGAGCCCACTAGGTGCTGTGCAAGTAGACTGTCCACCACCGGGGGGCGCCCTAGTCAAACAGTTTCCCTCTCTCCCTCCATCTCTCCCCCTCTCCCTGTGTCCCTCCCCTCTTCCGCCCACCAATGCCACGGTTTGTTAACATCCGTTTAAACCCACACATCTTCAGATGCTCCTAGTTAAGTGTCCATTTAGAAGGCATTTTCTCTGATGCTTGTGTCAGCTTTATTTCTCGAAAGGCCGCCTCCGAAGGTCCGGCAAACGAGCCCGCTGATACTCCGTCCTCGCCGCGTTTAAGACGCGTCGCTCAGATACGGTGAAGCGCCGCCGTTAGAATAAGTCCGCCGCCGACGCCGACGCGACCCCAGAAGGTCACAGACGGGCTAATACTTAAAACGGGTGCTGAATGCCTTTTCTGTTTGCGTGCCGGAGTTGTGCGCCGAATGCGTGTGTAGCGTTCGGCGTTCGGCGCGTACGGTGTTGTGTGATTATGCATTCGTTGCGTAGACCCGCTCATTATACAAACGAAGCCAAACGGTTAAGGCTAAAGGGTGGAGGGAGACCCAGTGCCAGATGCATAGCATATTTAGCCACGGCCGCTAACGAAGACAGATGACTTTGCCCTATTGAGGCACACTCTTGGAGGCTAGGGGACATAGAGAGAGAGAGAGACAGAGAGAGAGACAGAGAGAGAGAGGGGGCCTGGTCAGATGGAGCCACAGACAGGAGGAGGTAGTGATAAATGAGGAAGACTCGCAAGATATAGGATTGTTAATGATTTTCCGAGTGCTGTTTTTCTGTTATTATCATAAGGCCTTCGGAGAGAGAGGATCTACTGCAGGCGTGCCCTTGGCGTTTGAAGCTCTCTCACTTCGTAGTCAAAAGAACCATAGATACGAGGTGGTTATCGGGCGTCTTGGGAACCCAAAAGAACCATAGATACGAGGTGGTTATGGGGCGTCTTGGGAACCCAAAAGAACCATTGATACGAGGTGGTTATGGGGCGTCTTGGGAACCCAAAAGAACCATAGATACGAGGTGGTTATGGGGCGTCTTGGGAACCCAAAAGAAGCATAGATACGAGGTGGTTATCGGGCGTCTTGGGAACCCAAAAGAAGCATGGATACGAGGTGGTTATGGGGCGTCTTGGGAACCTCCTCGTATGATTTCACAGATGCGATGTGACGTTCACGATGTTCGCCACCTTCGTCTCAGCAGTGTCCTATAGGTCTCCACACGCACAGTGACATGTTGGAACTAAGGGAGTGACTGGGGCCTTTTCGGCTACAGCAGGACTGTTATACATCCGGCACTGGCCTTTGTTTAGACGTGGTAGGGTTAGCCCACGCCCTAACGTTAACCTGCTAGCTGATGTTATGTGACCACGTCTGCTCCCAACCCGGGGGGCTGGATTCGGTGAGGTGTGCCCGATGAGGTAACAGTCGGCGTGGCGAGATTGCGAGCTGAGGTTGCACGCCACCCTGTCGGTCCCACGGCCAGCTCTCCGCCTCAGACGCGGTTCACCTGCGGAGAAGTGGCCCCTCCGGTTAAACGGCTGTGACATGCGGAGGGGCCCCGGAGAAGTGGCCCCTCTGGTTAAACGGCTGTGACACGCGGAAGGGCCCCGGAGAAGTGGCCCCTCTGGTTAAACGGCTGTGACATGCGGAGGGGCCCCGGAGAAGTGGCCCCTCTGGTTAAACGGCTGTGACATGCGGAGGGGCCCCGGAGAAGTGGCCCCTCCGGTTAAACGGCTGTGACACGCGGAGGGGCCCCGGAGAAGTGGCCCCTCCGGTTAAACATCTGTGACATGCGGAAGGGCCCCGGAGAAGTGGCCCCTCTGGTTAAACGGCTGTGACATGCGGGAGGGGCCCCCGAATGACGGCCGGATGCTCTAAAGGGAGGCGGGCGGGTTCCTGAACAGAGAGAGAGAGAGAGAGACAGAGAGAGAGAGACGGCACAGGAGTTTGTGCAGCTGTTTTACCGTGATGTATCTATTATCCCGCCATTACAAGATAAATGATCGATCCCTCCCGTCACCCCTCCCAACTCCTCCCGCAAAATTGAAATGAGAACGAGGAGGAGGGAGGAGGAGGAGGAGGGAGGAGGCGTGGTGTTGGTGGTATGATTAGGGGCTAGGTGGGACGCCCATTAATTTAAGAGAAGAGAGGAGGGAACAGGAGGAGGAGAGGAGGACAGGAGTGAAGGGAGTGTAGGCCGACCCCGCGCCGGGCCATCAATCAACGAGGCGCGCGTCGTCTCTGGCGTGATGACCCAGCACTCTCCGCCTCCCCGCCGCCCTAATTAGAATTCATGACAAAATAGATGCAAGGAAACGGTTTGGACCCTTCATAATTTTATAGGAAATTTATTGTTATTAGAGGAACCATTTGCTTAGTGTGATTTTTCCATTACCGGCTTGTCACGCAGGGGGGGATAATATGGTGTTGGACGAGGGGTGCGGGGGGGGGGGGGTGAACTCCATAGATTGGGGTGTCAGTTTTGTTGATGGCGCATGTAGTTTACCTTGGAGCCGTGTCTAATGGAGGAAGTTGGGAGAGAATGCACAAGGAGAGAGAGGGAGACGGGACAAACACTAGCGGGCACGAGCGACTTGGAACATCTGCCCGCTGAGGTTGTTCTCTACGAGTGTGTGTCATTCCCTCGTTCACACACACACACACACACACGCCCCCGCACATGCAGACACTCGTGCACGTAAACGAACAGACACCTGAGGAACTCGAACGGAAATAAACGCTACACGCACATACAGTAGATGTATAAAGTCTATACTGTTGATTTTCTAGACCACTTTGTGCATAATGATTAAAACCCCACTCCCAGTTTCAGTGGCAGCTTTGCAATTATAAACCACAAGCACAAGTTAGACTCTGGGTAGATGAGGTTCTTATTACCCGGGGGTCTCTTAATTGCTTGCTCAACTGAGGGCTTAAACTACATTGTGTTTTTTAGTTAGTTTCCTTGTTTTCTTGTGAAATTTATTGTTATTAGAGGAACCATTTGCTTAGTGTGATTTTTCCATTACCGGCTTGTCACGCAGGGGGGGATAATATGGTGTTGGACGAGGGGTGCGGGGGGGGGGGGTGAACTCCATAGATTGGGGTGTCAGTTTTGTTGATGGCGCATGTAGTTTACCTTGGAGCCGTGTCTAATGGAGGAAGTTGGGAGAGAATGCACAAGGAGAGAGAGGGAGACGGGACAAACACTAGCGGGCACGAGCGACTTGGAACATCTGCCCGCTGAGGTTGTTCTCTACGAGTGTGTGTCATTCCCTCGTTCACACACACACACACACACACGCCCCCGCACATGCAGACACTCGTGCACGTAAACGAACAGACACCTGAGGAACTCGAACGGAAATAAACGCTACACGCACATACAGTAGATGTATAAAGTCTATACTGTTGATTTTCTAGACCACTTTGTGCATAATGATTAAAACCCCACTCCCAGTTTCAGTGGCAGCTTTGCAATTATAAACCACAAGCACAAGTTAGACTCTGGGTAGATGAGGTTCTTATTACCCGGGGGTCTCTTAATTGCTTGCTCAACTGAGGGCTTAAACTACATTGTGTTTTTTAGTTAGTTTCCTTGTTTTCTTGTGATTGACCCACACCGTTTAGATGTTGACTCTAAAACTAGTTTTTGCTTGAGAACGTTGGTTCCCCAAGTCTTTCCTTCCCAAAACACAGTAAACAAATACGCCAGCGAGCAGCTGAAAACATTGAACGTGGAAATGGAAGCAATCCTCGTGTTTTTTTTAGCTGAAGCTCTTTTGATTAGCTTTTGGTTCCTAGCCCTTATGGATCAGAGATCCTATAGACAACATCCCAACGCGCGCACGCACACACACACTCGCACACTCTCACACACACACACACACACACACATAGACATAGACACACACGCGCACTCTCTCTCTCTCACACACACACGCACACAATCAATGCAGCCTCACGGAGGGGCTGATGGGTAAACGCGCAGGGTTTCCACAGGGGCCGCCAGGGGCCCGTCTGTATTAATGGAAGAGACCAGATTCCTCTCCCCTCCTCTTCTCCCCTCATCCCCCCTCGCCTCCCCACGTTAATGCTGTTTGCATATTAATACACCGTCATGTCACTCACTCAGTCAGTCAGTCAGTCAGTCAGCCAGCCAGCCAGCCAGTCAGTCAGTCAGTCAGTCAGTCAGTCAGTCAGCCAGCCAGCCAGCCAGCCAGCAGTAGGGATGCAACATGGAACAGCCAAATGGATTTTTTTTCCTCCCAATAAAATGTTGTTGATTGCCCCCCTCCCACCCCCCCACCCCCCAACCCTCTCCTTCACTCTGCCTCTCTCGTCTCATGAATAGAACATGAAATTAGAAAAATGTCAATGTGGAAATATAAGGGAAATATTTTTATTATAATTATTTATGTCTGTCTGTCAACAGTGGGTGTATGAAATATGTTTTTTTTTGTTTTTTTAAACAAAATCCTGCAATTTTCCATCTAATTGTTCCTATGCTGTAAAGCTCTTGTTTGCCATATAGGATGTAGATTGTAATGATGGCTTGTAGTGAAAAAGCAGTGTGGTTTAGTAGGGAGGGATGTACCGGTCTATTCAGCTTGTTGACTGCCTTCAGCCTGCTGGCTAATAAGATAACATTCTCCGATGGCAGTGGCCGATGTTTCAAAAGGCTTTTTTAATTTTTTAATTTTTATTTATTTTTATTTTTATTTTTCACAAATATATTCTGTCATGTGAAAGAAGGTTATATTAAAGGTTGTTTCATAAATTTGATTTTATTTGTTCTCATTCAAAGATGGTGTGATGAAGAGCTGAAAAACTTTAAAACAGTTCAGTTATTTTTTTTTTATAATGAAGGTTTCTTTGTTTTCCTGACACACAAAAAAAACAAAACAACGGCTATCGGCCAAATTGTTATTTTCGAGGCTCAGGAGGTAGAGCGAGTCGTCCACTGATCGTAGGATCGGTGGCTCGAATCCCGGCTCCTCCTGTCCACATGTTGAAGTGTCCTTGGTCAAGACACTGAACCCCAAAATGCTCCCAATGAGCAGGCTAGCCTTGCATGGCAGCTGCCGCCATTGGTGTGTGAATGTGTGTGAATGGGTGAATGAGAGGCCATTGTAAAGCGCTTTGGATAAAAGCGCTATATGAGTGCAGTCCATTTACCATAAACATTCATCCCTATCGGTTAGTGAAAACCAGGGTTGGGTATGTTAGTATCAGACCAGGGGAGGGTGTGTTAGTATCAGACCAGGGGAGGGTATGTTAGTATCAGACCAGGTATGTTAGTATCAGACCAGGGGAGGGTATGTTAGTATCAGACCAGGTATGTTAGTATCAGACCAGGGGAGGGTGTGTTAGTATCAGACCAGGTATGTTAGTATCAGACCAGGGGAGGGTATGTTAGTATCAGACCAGGGTTGGGTATGTTAGTATCAGACCAGGGGAGGGTGTGTTAGTATCAGACCAGGGTTGGGTATGTTAGTATCAGACCAGGGGAGGGTATGTTAGTATCAGACCAGGGGAGGGTGTGTTAGTATCAGACCAGGGTTGGGTATGTTAGTATCAGACCAGGGGAGGGTGTGTTAGTATCAGACCAGGGGAGGGTATGTTAGTATCAGACCAGGTATGTTAGTATCAGACCAGGGGAGGGTATCAGACCAGGGGAGGGTATGTTAGTATCAGACCAGGGGAGGGTATGTTAGTATCAGACCAGGGGAGGGTGTGTTAGTATCAGACCAGGGGAGGGTATCAGACCAGGGGAGGGTGTGTTAGTATCAGACCAGGGGAGGGTATCAGACCAGGGGAGGGTGTGTTAGTATCAGACCAGGGGAGGGTGTGTTAGTATCAGACCAGGGGAGGGTGTGTTAGTATCAGACCAGGGGAGGGTGTGTTAGTATCAGACCAGGGGAGGGTATGTTAGTATCAGACCAGGTATGTTAGTATCAGACCAGGGGAGGGTATGTTAGTATCAGACCAGGTATGTTAGTATCAGACCAGGGGAGGGTGTGTTAGTATCAGACCAGGTATGTTAGTATCAGACCAGGGGAGGGTATGTTAGTATCAGACCAGGGTTGGGTATGTTAGTATCAGACCAGGGGAGGGTGTGTTAGTATCAGACCAGGGTTGGGTATGTTAGTATCAGACCAGGGGAGGGTATGTTAGTATCAGACCAGGGGAGGGTGTGTTAGTATCAGACCAGGGTTGGGTATGTTAGTATCAGACCAGGGGAGGGTGTGTTAGTATCAGACCAGGGGAGGGTATGTTAGTATCAGACCAGGTATGTTAGTATCAGACCAGGGGAGGGTATCAGACCAGGGGAGGGTATGTTAGTATCAGACCAGGGGAGGGTATGTTAGTATCAGACCAGGGGAGGGTGTGTTAGTATCAGACCAGGGGAGGGTATCAGACCAGGGGAGGGTGTGTTAGTATCAGACCAGGGGAGGGTGTGTTAGTATCAGACCAGGGGAGGGTATGTTAGTATCAGACCAGGGGAGGGTATGTTAGTATCAGACCAGGGGAGGGTGTGTTAGTATCAGACCAGGGGAGGGTGTGTTAGTATCAGACCAGGGGAGGGTGTGTTAGTATCAGACCAGGGGAGGGTGTGTTAGTATCAGACCAGGGGAGGGTGTGTTAGTATCAGACCAGGGGAGGGTGTGTTAGTATCAGACCAGGGGAGGGTGTGTTAGTATCAGACCAGGGGAGGGTATGTTAGTATCAGACCAGGGGAGGGTATGTTAGTATCAGACCAGGGGAGGGTGTGTTAGTATCAGACCAGGGGAGGGTGTGTTAGTATCAGACCAGGGTTGGGTATGTTAGTATCAGACCAGGTTTGGGTATGTTAGTATCAGACCAGGGGAGGGTGTGTTAGTATCAGACCAGGGGAGGGTATGTTAGTATCAGACCAGGGTTGGATATGTTAGTATCAGACCAGGGGAGGGTATGTTAGTATCAGACCAGGGGAGGGTGTGTTAGTATCAGACCAGGGGAGGGTATGTTAGTATCAGACCAGGGGAGGGTATGTTAGTATCAGACCAGGGGAGGGTATGTTAGTATCAGACCAGGTTTGGGTATGTTATATCAGACAAGGGGAGGGTATGTTAGTATCAGACCAGGGGAGGGTGTGTTAGTATCAGACCAGGGGAGGGTATGTTAGTATCAGACCAGGTTTGGGTATGTTATATCAGACAAGGGGAGGGTATGTTAGTATCAGACCAGGGGAGGGTGTGTTAGTATCAGACCAGGGGAGGGTATGTTAGTATCAGACCAGGGGAGGGTGTGTTAGTATCAGACCAGGTTTGGGTATGTTATATCAGACAAGGGGAGGGTTATATCAGACAAGGGGAGGGTATGTTGTTATCTTTGTTTGTTTTGTTCTCCATTTCCTTCAAAGTACTGTTTGGGTCGGCTGAGTTGAAGGAAAGATGTAATCTTATAATCTTGGTGGTCCCAACTTGATTATTTATGAAAATATGGAAGAAAACAGATATCAAGCCAAATGGGCCAGTGTGAAAAATTTAGAGAAGACGAGAAAGGTACTGTAGGCTAAACAAGGCATTCAACTCTGTCTCCCTCTCTCTCTCTCTCTCTCTCTCTCTCTCTCTCCCTCTCTCTCTCTCCATCTCTCTCTCCCCCTCTCTCTCTCTCCATCTCTCTCTCCCTCTCTCTCTCTCTCCCTCTCTCTCTCTGTCTCTCTCTCTCTCTCTCCCTCTCTCCCCCCCCCTCTCTCTCTCTCTCTCTCTCTCTCTCTGTCTCCCTTTCTCTCTCCCTCTCTCTCTCTCTGTCTCCCTCTCTCCCTCTCCCTCTCTCTCTCTCTCTCTCTCGTTCCTCTCCTACTCCTGTCCTCCGTCCTCCCCTCCTCTCCTGTCCTGCAGCTGGTGGCGGGCAGCGTGGTGATGGCGTTCGAGGAGGTGTGTCCCGACCGCATCGACCTGATCCACAAGAACTACCGCAAGTTGTGCAACCTCCTGGTGGACGTGGAGGAGTGGGGCCAGGTGGTCATCCTGTCCATGCTGACCCGCTACGCTCGCACGCAGTTCACCAGCCCCTGGAGAGAGGTGAGGGAGAGGGGGATGGAGAGGGAGAGGAGGGATGGAGAGAGGTGAGGGAGAGAGGGATGGAGAGAGGTATGGGAGAGGGGGATGGAGAGAGGTGAGGGAGAGGGGGAGGGAGAGGGGGATGGAGAGAGGGGAGGGAGAGAGGGATGGAGAGGGGATGGAAAGGGGGATGGAGAGAGGAGAGGGGGAGGGAGAGGGGGATGGAGAGAAGGGAGGGAGAGAGGGATGGAGAGGGGATGGAAAGGGGGATGGAGAGAGGTGAGGGGGAGGGAGAGGGGGAGGGAGAGAGGTGAGGGAGAGAGGGAGGGAGAGGGATGGAGAGAGGTGAGGGAGAGGGGGATGGAGAGAGGTGAGGGAGAGGGGGATGGAGAGAGGGATGGAGAGAGGGATGGAGAGAGGTGATGGAGAGAGGGATGGAGAGAGGTGATGGAGAGAGGCATGGAGAGAGGGATGGAGAGAGGGGGATGGAGAGGGATGGAGAGAGGTGAGGGGGGAGGGAGAGGGGGATGGAGAGAGGTGAGGGAGAGAGGGATGGAGAGAGGGATGGAGAGAGGTGAGGGAGAGGGGGAAGGAGAGAGGGATGGAGAGGTGAGGGAGAGGGATGGAAAGGGATGGAGAGAGGGGATCGAGAGGGGGATGGAGAGAGGTGAGGGAGAGAGGGATGGAGAGAGGGATGTAGAGGTGAGGGAGAGAGGGATGGAGAGAGAACGTAGATAAAGGGAGGGTTTGATGAACGATGTGTCGGGCGCGTATGGGTCCCTACTGGTTTGACCTTAACCCAAGCACCCCTGTCACAGCTGGGCTCAGCTACTGGTCTCTCTGACTTCTCACACTAAAGCTATCGGTAGGTATGAGAGACATCAGTACTGGTCTCTCTCTGTTCTCTCTAAAGCTATCGGTAGGTGTGAGAGACATCGGTACTGGTCTCTCTGTTCTCTCTAAAGCTATCGGTAGGTATGAGAGACATCGGTACTGGTCTCTCTCTGACTTCTCTCTAAAGCCATCGGTAAGTATGAGAGACATCGGCACTGAAACAGTGGAGCGTAATCACCTCAGTGCGTCAACCATCACCTGTTCTGTCCAAGTACGAAGTGTCCATTAGGACAAATTAGGACATAATGTACAGGACAGTGCATTGTGTTGCCTCTGTGTATGAAATGCGCTATATACTGTAAATACAGTTTGATTTGACAGTACAGTGTTGTGTGTGTGTGCGTGTGTCTGTGTGATCGTTCCAGGGTGCTTCGTTCGATGAGAACAGTGAGAGGGCGTTCTACGACTCTGAGGAGGAGCGTAGGGGTCAGGGGTCGGGGGAGGAGCGGCCCTACGTGATGGACCCCGACCACCGACTGCTGCTCCGCAACACCAAGTCCCTCCTGCAGAGCAGGAACACCGCCGTGAGTGGCACACACGCACACACACATGTACAGACACACACACACACACGTGTACACACACACACACCCACACACACACACACAGTACTTATACTGTATGTATGTGTCACTCCCTTTCTCTCCTCTCTCCCACACACAGAACAGAGAGCAGAAATACAAATCCATTATCTTCCAACTCGGTTGATGAAAACTTTGTATGTGTGTGTTTGTGTGTGTGTTCATAGCCTTGGTTTCTGAGACTGCGGTGAGAAGTGTGTGTGCGTGCGTGCGTGCGTGTGAGGGATACCAGCAGCCTTGATGAAGGCGTTTGAAGCGTGGGGCTCTGCTCTCACTTCTCACTGCTGTCTCCGAAAGCAAGGCTATGAACACACACACACGCACACACAGACACACACACACACACATACACACACACACACACACACACACACACACACTTCTCACCGCAGTCTCAGAAACCAAGGCTATGAACACACACACACACACATACACACACACACACACATACACACACACACACACACTTCTCACCGCAGTCTCAGAAACCAAGGCTATGCCACGACTGATGTTGATGCTGCCCTGCGAACGCACACACACACACCTCTATTTAAACACTCAAAAGGCATCCACACACATGTTCACACACACTTACACTACCCCCACACACACATGCCACTCACTCACACACACCACCCACAGTGCACAGGGGCACCTGCTAGACATAACCGATTGAGCGGGAGTAGGTCTCCATCACCCAGGAGACTCAAGGCCTGCGTGCCCGGGGAGGCAGCAGGGAGGACAAATCGCCCCAAATGGAAATGTTGATTAAAATGTGACACGTCGTGTCTTTACCAAAGAAAACACGGCGACGGCGTCCATCTTCATACAGGCGTGCGCCCGCGAGCCCCAGCGTTGAGGCTCCGCTCCCGGGCCGTACGTCTCCCCCGCCCCCCCCTCGCCTTCACACACGCACACCTGATCGTTTGGGCGCCGGCTCCCTGGGGAGCGACCTTCAAAGACGCTGGCGCTCTGTCCTTCAGCCTGTGGAGGTTGATTCCACACTTGTTATTGTACACTGGGCCTAGTTGATAACAGGTTGATTCCAGACTTGTTATTGTACACTGGGCCTAGTTGATAAGAGGTTGATTCCAGACTTGTTATTGTACACTGGGCCTAGTTGATAAGAGGTTGATTCCAGACTTGTTATTGAACACTGGGCCTAGTTGATAACAGGTTGATTCCACACTTGTTATTGTACATTGGGCCTAGTTGATAACAGGTTGATTCCACACTTGTTATTGTACACTGGGCCTAGTTGATAACAGGTTGATTCCAGACTTGTTATTGAACACTGGGCCTAGTTGATAACAGGTTGATTCCACACTTGTTATTGTACATTGGGCCTAGTTGATAACAGGTTGATTCCACACTTGTTATTGTACACTGGGCGTAGTTGATAACAGGTTGATTCCAGACTTGTTATTGTATATTGGGCCTAGTTGATAAGAGGTTGATTCCAGACTTGTTATTGAACATTGGGCCTAGTTGACAAGTGGTTGATTCCAGATGTGTTATTAACACATATATATATAACTCTGTTAATTCATTTCCTTTCAAACCTTTATTTATACTTGTGAAGCACTGAGGTTTCCCTCATTTACAGTGATGACGAGTTTACACAGAGACACAAATAAACAAAACAAATGCTATGTCAAATAATAATAATTAAAAACACAGTTACAGGTTGAAGTACAGAGGTTGTAGCTGTGGTTGTATTCCAGCGGGCCTAGTTGACCTGTGTGTGACCCCTCCCAGGTGGTGGGGCCTAGTTGACCTGTGTGTGACCCCTCCCAGGTGGTGATGTCCGTAGCCCAGCTCTACTGGCACCTGGCCCCCAAACATGAAGTCGGCATCGTCACCAAGTCACTGGTGCGACTACTGAGAAGCCACAGGTACTAGGGCTGGGTATCGATTCGAATTTCAAGAATCGATTCGATTCCGATTTACAAGGTTCTGAATCGATTATCTCGATTCGATTCAATATCGATTCGGTTAGTGTTACTAAAACCTGTTTTTTTTTGCTGTAACCTTAATTACATGACTGCCAAGTTATGCAACATATCAATACTAGGGCTGGGTATCGATACTGATTTCCAAAAATGAATGAATGAATGAATCATTGAATGAATGAATGAACTATTCATTCCTTCATTTATTCATTCATTCATTAAATAAAAGATTGATTTTGTGAATCATGAATCGATTCTGAATCATTTGATTGTGAGTGTGTAGACGGAGTATACTGTAAATTAAGCTTTATTCTGCTTGTGAGTCTGCTTATGACTGTGTAGACTGAGTATAAATTAAGCTTTATTCTGCTTGTGAGTGTGCTTGTGAGTGTGCTTGTGAGTGTGCTTGTGAGTGTGTAGACTGAGTATAAATTAATCTTTATTCTGCTTGTGAGTGTGCTTGTGAGTGTGTAGACTGAGTATAAATTAATCTTTATTCTGCTTGTGAGTGTGCTTGTGAGTGTGTAGACTGAGACTGAGTCTCTTGCCCACAGAGAGGTGCAGTTCATTGTGCTTCAGAACATCGCCACCATGTCCATTCAGAGAAAGGTCAGACCCTCCCCTAAATTCTCCTCTCAGTGAATGAATTTCGTTATTTTGTTCATCGTTGATGCATTCATTTATTTTGATTCCACCAGGGCATGTTTGAACCTTACATGAAGAGCTTCTACGTGAGATCCACAGATGCCACCCACATCAAAACACTAAAGGTAACGTGCAATCATCTGACCACCTCTAATATCGCAGCAAACTGTCACGGAGGAGTTTAGCAATCCGAGCGTCCTTGTGTGTTCAGCTGGAGATCCTGACCAACCTGGCCAACGAAGCCAACATCTCCACCATCCTCAGAGAATTCCAGGTACATGTACATCCTCTCTTCTCCTCTCCTCTCCTCTCCTCTCCTCTCCTCTCCTCTCCTCTCTCCTCTCCTCTCCTCTCCTCTCCTCTCCTCTCCTCTCCTCTCCTCTCCTCTCCTCTCCTCTCCTCTCCTCTCCTCTCCTCTCCTCTCCTCTCCTCTCCTCTCCTACCTCCCTCCCCTCCTCCCTCCCTCCTCCCTTCCTCTCCTCTCCTCTGCCTTAATATCCATCTCCCCGTTCTCCACCAGTGTATCGCCCCCCCCCCCCCCCTCCAATTCATAATTTTTTACCTCAGAATTAAATTCCCCCTCCTCCTCTGACATGGTCTCTCCCGCCTGCAGACCTATGTGAAGAGCCAGGACAAGGCGTTTGCGGCCGCTACCATCCAGGCCATCGGCAGGTGTGCCACCAACATCTCGGAGGTGACGGACACCTGCCTGAACGGCCTGGTCCTGCTGCTCTCCAACAGAGACGGTAAAAACACGCACTCCCCGATCGGTCGAGCCAAAGAACTTTAAACGGCTTCACGAAACCGCTTCCAGAAGCATCCCGAGGGCATAACGGATAGGCGGAGCTGACTTTTCGGAGCGTTTTTCCCCCCGCAGAAACGGTGGTGGCGGAGAGCGTGGTGGTGATCAAGAAGCTGCTGCAGACCCAGCCCACCCAGCACAGTGACATCATCAGGCACATGGCCACGCTCTTCGACAACATCACCGTAGGTCGCCGCGTCGACTTCTGTATAGACTTAACCCGACCGTGGTTCTTCTTAAAGCCGACCGATCCATCTCACCCCCCCCCGTCCCCCCCGTCCTCTAGGTGCCGATGGCGCGGGCCAGCATCCTGTGGCTGATCGGGGAGTACTGCGAGAGGGTCCCCAAGATCGCGCCCGACGTGCTGCGCAAGATGGCCAAGAGCTTCACCGCCGAGGAGGACATCGTCAAGCTGCAGACGGTCAACCTGGCCGCCAAGCTCTACCTGACCAACTCCAAACAGGTACGGCGGCAGCAGCTCACGCCCTGGCGCTGTCATGCCAACGACGTGTCCAACCCGGTTGCATTCCTGACATTCCGGAGTAGTGTTTAGTATTTGATAATCGCCATCCATTACTGGGTTAGCTGTGGAAATGCATGTGAAGTTCACGTTCGGACACAGTTTGGCATGACAGCACCACAACATCAGTAGTGTAGTAGACCTGAGGTGCAGGGGCTTAGATGGCGCAGCATGGTGGGGTGGGTGGAGGGGGGCATGAAGCTCCTGTCTGGAGCCATGTCTGGAGCCATGTCTGGGGCCTCTCTGGAGCCATGTCTGGGGCCTCTCTGGAGCCATGTCTGGGGCCTCTCTGGAGCCATGTCTGGGGCCTCTCTGGAGCCATGTCTGAAGCCTCTCTGGAGCCATGTCTGGGGCCTCTCTGGAGCCATGTCTGGGGCCTCTCTGGAGCCATGTCTGGGGCCTCTCTGGAGCCATGTCTGAGGCCTCTCTGGAGCCATGTCTGAGGCCTCTCTGGAGCCATGTCTGGAGCCTCCAGGTCCCGGCTGGTAGGAAGTGTAGGAGGAGGAGGAGGAGGGGGGGGTAGGAGGAGGAGGAGGTGCAGAGAACACGCCTGCTAAATAGGTTTTATGATCCCAGACACCAACTCCTCTCATCAGCATATCATCACACTCCTCTCCCCAGTGATGGAGGGAGAGAGACGAGTAAGAGAGAGAGAGAGAGAGGTCGTAACGTTGTCCTCGCCGGGTACTAACTCTTGTTTTTACACCTCCTTAAACATTAGTCTAAGTGTTCCCCATCTCCGTCCGAGGCCATAGAGGGAGAGTAAGAGGGGGAGCAGTCTGCTGGAGAGACCGAGGGAGAGGGGGAGAGATGTGTGTCACTTATCTCTTAATGCGCGTCTCTCTCTCCCTCACTCCTGTTCTGCTTCTCCCTATCCTCCCCCATCTAATGTTCTCTCCATCAGGGTGTGCACCATCGACCTGAACGGATTCCTAGTATGTTTTAACTACGATGGCAATAAGCTGATCTGAATCTGAATCCTGTTCTCCTTCTCCCTATCCTGTTTCCTTGGACTCCTCCTTCTTTTGTCTCTTTCTCTCTCCATCTGTCTTTCCTCCATATCTCCCTCCCTTTCTCCTTCCATCTCTGTCTCTCCCTCATCTCTCCCTCCATCTGTCTCTCACTCCATCTCTCCCTCCGTCTCGTCATCTTCCTCCATCTCTCCATCCCTCCCTCCGTCCCTCCTGCATCTCTCCTCCATCTCTCTCCATCTCTCCCTCCCTCACTCCCTCCATCCCTCCCTCCATCTCTTGGTCGCTCTCCATCTCTCCTTCCTTCCGTCTCTCCCTCCGTCTCTCCCTCCATCTCTCTCTCCATCTCTCCTCCATCTCCATCTCTGCCTCCATCTCTCTCCATCTCTCCTCTGTCTCCATCTCTCCCTCCATCTCTCCCTCCATCTCTCTCCATCCCTCCTCCGTCTCCATCTCTCCATCCATCTCTCTCTCCATTTCTCCTCCGTCTCCATCTCTCCCTCCATCTCTCTCTCCATCTCTCCCTCCATCTCTCCCTCCATCTCTCTCTCCATCTCTCCTCCATCTCCATCTCCCTCCATCTCTCTCTCCATCTCTCCTTCCTTCCATCTCTCTCTCCATCTCCCCCCCCCCCCCCAGACCAAGCTGCTGACGCAGTACATCCTGAACCTGGGGAAGTACGACCAGAGCTATGACATCAGAGACCGCACGCGCTTCATCAGGCAGCTCATCGTGCCCAACGAGAAGAGCGGCGCGCTCAGCAAGTACGCCCGCCGCATCCTGCTGGCTCCCAAGCCCGCCCCGGTTCTGGAGTCCGCCTACAAAGGTACCCAGCGTTACCCCGACGCTACCCTAACGTTACCCCGACGTTACCCTAACGTTACCCTAACTAGGGTTGCAAATTTCAAGGAATTTCATTAATCGATAACTGTTAACAAACGATAGTCAATTAATTGATAAGAACGTCCCAAGCTGGATTGCACTTGTGTCAATGCTCACTTCATTTTTTTCATCTTCCGCTGTGTCGTTGAAATTTCCCGGCATCCCAATTAGCCTTCACAACAGTCAGACCTTAAATCATGGTTACATTTCACGCAACTGCCATTGAAAAAAGTTTTGTTCCATTAACAAGCAATTAATCAAGTAACCGAATCTAACTCAAGTTAATTCTTATCGGCAATTAATCGATTGTCGATTAACTATTAACATCCCTAACCCTAACGTTACCCCCTTCCATGTACACACGGATAGACGGTCAACGCGAAACACCGCTGCCCAGCCTGGTCACACTGAGGTTGTGCATAGAAACAACAAAGATGTTGGGTCCGTCTAGTAAAACGGAGAGATATTATCCCGGCCGGCTCGCCACGTTCTCCCCGTAGCGTGTGTGAATACGTCGACGCGGTCCAGTAGTGTGTGAATGTGTTGAGTGTGTTCCAGACAGACGGGGTGGTTTTGTGGTCCAGTAGTGTGTGAATGTGTTGAGTGTGTTCCAGACAGACGGGGTGGTTTTGTGGTCCAGTAGTGTGTGAATGTGTTGAGTGTGTTCCAGACAGACGGGGTGGTTTTGTGGTCCAGTAGTGTGTGAATGTGTTGAGTGTGTTCCAGACAGACGGTGTGGTTTTATTTTAACGTG
>NC_140235.1:39030529-39033029 GCF_949987555.1 Borostomias antarcticus
TGTCAGATGTTCTGTCCCTGGTGACTTTGTACACTGTGTATCTGATGGTTGACCTTTCCTAGTGTGACGGCTCTTTTCTCTCCTGTGTGTGTGTGCGTGTGTGTGTGTATGTATGTGTGTGTGCGTGCGTGTGTGTACACTGCATGTGTGCATGCGTGTTTGTGTTTGCGCGTGTGTGTTTGCGTGTGTGTGTGTTTGCTTGTGTGTGTGTTTGTGTGTGTGTGTGTGTTTGCGTTTGTGTGTATGTTTGCTTGTGTGTGCTTGCGCGTGTGTGTTTGCGTGTGTGTGTGTGTGTTTGTTTGTGTGTCTGTGTGTTTGTGCGTGTGTGTGTGTTTGCGTGCGTGTGTGTCTGCGTGTGTGTGTGTGTGTCTGCGTGTGTGTGTTTGCGTGTGTGTGTGTGTGTGTTTCCTTTGGGGAGAATCTTCTGGCCATCACTTTTGTTGTCGCTCCGTTTCTCTCCAAATCTGAATCTTTTCTCTCGCCATGATATTAATTTGTGCAAATGTTAGAATAAACGTCCACCATACCAATAAAACCCAGACTGACTGTCTGAGTGAGACTTCTATACACTTCAATTCATAGAGCTTTATTGTCATGGGAAACATACATTTACATTGCCAAAGCAAACATCACAAATCACAAAAAATGTTTGATCTAATAAAAATCTATAAATGTAAATACAAATAGATGAAGTGAGTGAATAAGTATAATATTTACTAATGTATTTAAATAGTAACTTGTCCGTTTCTATGTAAAGTGTGTATGTACAGATAAGAGGCCATAGCGGTGTAGTGTATACAGAGCAGATCCTACCTGTTAAGCGCTTTCATATCCTGCCCCGTCTAGCCGAGCAGCGCGCCCCCAAGCTCCGGATGTCATAAGACCGTACGACGACCCCCCAGACGAGCGAAGCCCCCCCCCAGACGAGCGAAGGCCCCCCCCCACCCCTGGACCGTATGTCTCCGAGCGTCAACTACTTCCTGTATGAGGCTGCTCAGCCTGTTCGGTATTCCGGTCCTGCCCATCACGCCTGTCCGTCCGTCCGTCCCGGTGATTGACAGCGCCTCTCAGGCCTGTGTTTATGCGGGTTCTCGTCTCCGGGTGAAGGCCGCGGAGTAATGGGGGGATAGAAATGCAGATTAGGACGGGGGAGCTGTTTGCACATCAGCATCTGATTTAAAGTCAATTCGATGCATAAATACATGATGGGCTGTGGGATTCATAGACGGGGGGCGAATAACCTCACGGCACCCTATCTCTTCTCGTTCGTACGGACGCGCTCGCGCAGACACGCACGTCCACACACAGACGCACACACACGCACGCACACACACACACACACATGCATACACACGCACACACACAGACACACACATGCATACAAACACACATACACAGATAGACACCCCCATCGAAACGGTCTCTCTTTCTTGTACAAACGCGCGCACACACACACACACACACACACACACACACAAACACACATATATGCACAGATAGACACCCCAATCGAAACAGTCTCTCTTTTCTTATACAAACGCGCACACACACACACACACACACACACACACACACACACTGGCCCCGGTGTCATTTCTATTTCTCACCAATCCTCCCGCAGCGGCGATGAGTGCGTCTCAGCTGAGCGCTCGAGCCCTTTTAGAGAATTACTGCATGGTTATCAAAGGCATTTAGATTAACCCTGGTCACTGTCTTTGACCCCCCCCCCCCCTTCTCCTCCTCTCTCTCTCTCTCCTCCTCCTCTCCCTCCTCTCCCCCGCAAGCTCCTGCTCTCTCTAATAACATTTTGACATTAGGATCTCTCACAAATGCCTCTTAAATCCCCCCCCCCCCCCCCCACCATCCACTGGCTTTGTGTTTTGGGGGGGGGGGGGGGGCAGGGCTGATAACTTTTCATTCATAATTAGCGGCCGGCGAATGGGGCCGCGTTGGGGGGAAATTGAACTGTCAGTAAAGGGCGCGGGGCGTTTGACCCCATCACACCCAGAGGGGGCCATCATAATTTGTTCATTTGGTGCCCATCAGACAGGCGGGCGCCTCCCCCGCCCCCTCACCCCTCTGACCTCCCCCCGCGGTGGGCACGCCGTGCGCGCGGTTCGGGCCTAATCACGGAGCCAGCGGCAGGACCGTGGGGTGGGGGGGGGGCATCGCTGCCTCGCTGGCCTCCGCACCTCCACCTGCCACTCAAACCAGGGAGACGGCCTCCTTAGACAGGGAGGAGCAGCCCGCCCTCAAGACGGCGTTGTGAGGAAACCGTCCTGTGTGTGTGTGCCCGTGTGTGTGCGCGTGTGTGCACGTGTGTGTGCGTGCGTGTGCGTGCGTGTGTGTGCGTGTGTGTGCGTGCGAGTCCACGTGTTATGTTATTAGTGCTTCCTTCCCTCTGTTTTTATAGTTTTTTATATCCCCGACATCTTCACGTACCAATATTCAACTAGTACTGTATGCGTACTGTGCAGCGTGTCACGTGATTGGCTGCTAC
>NC_140235.1:39038029-39040962 GCF_949987555.1 Borostomias antarcticus
GACCTGCCGGCGGCCGCCGTAGTTCTCAAAGATTCTTCAATCGGCCGAAAAACTAGATTTGCCGTTTGGTCTCTCTCGTCTATGCAGAGGATGCATTAGCGCGCTCTGAGGGCGGTTTGTGTGTCTCAGATTGTGGAGGTATGAATGCCTCTTTCTAACCTTTTGTCCCTGTTCTTTTTGACATGGCTCTCAGTGCTTTTCTCCTTAACCGTGCTGCTGTTCTCGCGTGGTTCTGTTCTCTACCGGTTTCGTACATGGCTCTGTCTGTCCGGTGGTTTTATGCAGATCCCTGATTGGACATTTTATATACTGTGTTCTTAAAATTTTGTATTTCGATAGCGATCCTTCTCTGGTATCCAGGCGAACACGCCGCAAACTTTTGCTAAAGTATGTCAGTTGTGCTTTAACCGACGTATTTGTGTGTGTTTGTGTGTCTCTCTGTCTCTCTCTACTCTCCTCTCTCTCTGTCTCTCTCTCTCTGTTTCTCTTCTCTCTCTGTCGCTTCTCTCTCTCTCTCTGTCTCTGTCTCTCTCTCTCTCTCTTCTCTGTCTCTCTCTCTTCTCTCTCTCTCTTTTCTCTCTTCTCTCTCTTCTCTCTCTCTCTTCTCTCTCTCTTCTCTCTCTTCTCTCTTCTCTCTTCTCTCTCTCTCTCTGTAGATGAGCTCCCCTGCGTTTGTTCCAGTGCGGAGCCACGAGCTTCTCCACCGCATGTCGGGGAAGGGCCTGTCGGCCCAGTACCATTTCCCCCGGCAGGCCTGCCTGTTCCAGGCCAGCATGGTGGCCATCCAGCTGAGCCTGACCAACGGCTCTGACCACCCCCTGGAGCAGATCCACATAGACAAGAGCCCCTCCGGACTCAACATCCACTGCTTCAACACCATCGGTGAGTTAACTCAACATGCACTGCTTCAACACCATCGGTGAGTTAACTCAACATGCACTGCTTCAACACCATCGGTTAGTAACTCAACATCCAGTGATTCAACACTATCGGTTAGTAACTCAACATCCAGCGATTCAATACTGTCGGTTAGTAACTCAAAATCCAGCGATTCAACACCATCGGTTAGTAACTCAACATCCACTGCTTCAACACCATTGGTGAGTAACTTAACATCCACTGATTCAACACTATCGGTTAGTAACTCAACATCCAGCGATTCAACACCATCGGTTAGTAACTCAACATCCACTGCTTCAACACCATTGGTGAGTAACTTAACATCCACTGCTTCAACACTATCGGTTAGTAACTCAACATCCAGCGATTCAACACCATCGGTTAGTAACTCAACATCCACTGCTTCAACACCATCGGTTAGTAACTTAACATCCACTAACCCAACACTCGGTTAGTAACTCAACATCCAGTGATTCAACACTATCGGTTAGTAACTCAACATCCAGCGATTCAACACCATCGGTTAGTAACTTAACATCCACTGACCCAACACCATCGGTTAGTAACTCAACATCCACTGATTCAACACCATCGGTTAGTAACTCAACATCCACTGATTCAACACTATCGGTTAGTAACTCAACATCCAGCGATTCAATACTGTCGGTTAGTAACTTAACATCCACTGACCCAACACCATCGGTTAGTAACTCAACATACAGCTATTCAACACTACCGGTTAGTAACTCAATATCCAGCGGCTCAACACAATCGATTAGTAACTCAACATCCAGCGATTCAACACTATTGGTTAGTAACTCAACATCCACTGCTTCAACACCATCGGTTAGTAACTCAACATCCACTGCTTCAACACCATCGGTTAGTAACTCAACATCCACTGCTTCAACACCATCGGTTAGTAACTCAACATCCACTGCTTCAACACCATCGGTTAGTAACTCAACATCCAGTGATTCAACACTATCGGTTAGTAACTCAACATCCACTGCTTCAACACCATTGGTTAGTAACTCAACATCCACCGGCGTTAGTGAGGCTGCCTGTCAGCATTCCCCCATCCTGGCTCTGACCCAGGTATTGGCTGATCATGATCATGATCATGAGGGACCTCTTACGCCTGAACACCACAAGTCCCTTAACCAACCAGATGGACGGTATTCATCCAGGCCAATCCCTAGCTGCCCTCATACTGATCCAGTCAGCAGTATGTCCATCAGAGAGATCCTACCGCATTGGCTTCCCTCATCTCTCCGCTCAGTGCTTCCTCCACCCTCCTCTCCCTCCGAGACCTCAGACACACTCTGGGAGGGGGGGGGGGGGGAGGGGGGACGGACCCATGAAAAGGCCGGTGGGCGCTCAAGCACGCTAAAAGCGTCAATTGCAGGGGATTGATTGGGCATTGAAGGAACTCAAGCAGCCAAACAGTGGGTAATTGGGATCGATTGAGCTCAGCTAATGTGCGAGGGTCGCTAGGACTGGAGGCTGAGAAGAGAGAGAGAGAGAGAGAGAGAGAGAGAGAGAGAGAGAGAGGGGGGAGGGGGAGGTAGATGATAGGCACAGTCCTGTCTCTAGCCAAAAAAAAACTCTTATGGCACTGGACTTCACATCCAAGTCATTTATCTAATTAATGAGCTAAGCGCTCTATCTAATAGCTTATGGTGCCGCTGAGGAGATCAGATTTTAGTCCCCTGCGTTCAGTAGGCCTGCCTGTACTCTGCTCACACGGCCTCCATCTTTGCTAGAGCATAAGCCACGCCCCTCTCCGGGTGCGGAGGGAGAGGTGTACGCCAGCGACGAGGCAGGGAAGCGGAGGAGAGAGGACCGAGCGACGGACGGAGCTGAGAGAGAGAGAGAGAGAGAGGGGGAGAGAGAGAGAGAGAGGGAGGAGGGAGAGAGAGAGAGAGAGAGAACGGCAGCTTTGAGGCCGGACCGCAGAGTGGAGAAGAGAGGAGTGGGTCTAGTCTAGGTAGCCCATGATGGGTCTCTAGTCTAGGTAGGTCTGGTCTAGG
>NC_140235.1:39041162-39071162 GCF_949987555.1 Borostomias antarcticus
CAACACCATCGGTTAGTAACTCAACATCCAGTGATTCAACACCATCGGTTAGTAACTCAACATCCAGTGATTCAACACCATCGGTTAGTAACTCAACATCCAGCGATTCAACACCATCGGTTAGTAACTCAACATCCAGTGATTCAACACTATCGGCTAGTAACTCAACATCCAGCTATTCAACACTATCGGTAAGTAACTCAACATCCAGTGATTCAACACCATCGGTTAGTAACTCAACATCCAGCGATTCAATACTGTCGGTTAGTAACTCAACATCCACTGCTTCAACACCATCGGTTAGTAACTCAACATCCAGCGATTCAATACTGTCGGTTAGTAACTCAACATCCACTGCTTCAACACAATCGGTTAGTAACTTAACATCCACTGATTCAACACAATCGGTTAGTAACTTAACATCCACTGATTCAACACCATCGGTTAGTAACTTAACATCCACTGCTTCAACACTATCGGTTAGTAACTCAACATCCAGTGATTCAACACCATCGGTTAGTAACTCAACATCCACCGACTCAACAGCATTGGTTAGTAACTCAACATCCACCGGCGTTAGTGAGGCTGCCTGTCAGCATTCCCCCATCCTGGCTCTGACCCAGGTATTGGCTGATCATGATCATGATGATGAGAGACCTCTTACGCCTGAACACCACAAGTCCCTTAACCAACCAGATGGACGGTATTTATCCAGGCCAATCCCTAGCTGCCCTCATACTGATCCAGTCAGCAGTATGTCCATCAGAGAGATCCTACCGCATTGGCTTCCCTCATCTCTCCGCTCAGTGCCTCCTCCACCCTCCTCTCCCTCCGAGACCTCAGACACACTCTGGGAGGGGGGAGGGGGGGGGCGGGGGACGGACCCATGAAAAGGCCGGTGGGCGCTCAAGCACGCTAAAAGCGTCAATTGCAGGGGATTGATTGGGCATTGAAGGAACTCAAGCAGCCAAACAGTGGGTAATTGGGATCGATTGAGCTCAGCTAATGTGCGAGGGTGGCTAGGACTGGAGGCTGAGGAGAGGGGGAGAGAGAGAGAGAGAGAAAGAGAGGGAGAGAGGGGGGGGGTAGATGATAGGCACAGTCCTGTCTCTAGCCAAAAAAAAAACTCTTCTGGCACTGGACTTCACATCCAAGTCATTTATCTAATTAATGAGCTAAGCGCTCTATCTAATAGCTTATGGTGCCGCTGAGGAGATCAGATTTTAGTCCCCTGCGTTCAGTAGGCCTGCCTGTACTCTGCTCACATGGCCTCCATCTTTGCTAGAGCATAAGCCACGCCCCTCTCCGGGTGCGGAGGGAGAGGTGTACGCCAGCGACGAGGCAGGGAAGCGGAGGAGGAGAGAGGACCGAGCGACGGGCGGAGCTGAGAGAGAGAGAGAGGGAGAGAGGGGAGAGAGGAGAGAGAGAGAGAGAGGTGGGAGAGGAAACGGCAGCTTTGAGGCCGGACCGAGGAGGGGAGAAAAGAGGAGTGGGTCTAGTCTAGGTAGCCCATGGTGGGTCTCTAGTCTAGGTAGGTCTGGTCTAGGTCTAGGCAGGTCTGGCCTATGATGGGTCTAGTCTAGGTAGGTCTGGTCTAGTCTAGGCAGGTCTGGCCTATGATGGGTCTAGTCTAGGTAGGTCTGGTCTAGGTCTCGACAGGTCTGGCCTATGAGGGGTCTAGTCTAGGTAGGTCTGGTCTATGATGGGTCTAGTCTAGGTAGTCCATGATGGGTCTCTAGTCTAGGTAGGTCTGGTCTAGTTCTAGGCAGGTCTGGCCTATGATGGGTATAGTCTAGGTAGGTCTGGTCTAGTCTAGGCAGGTCTGGCCTATGATGGGTCTAGTCTAGCTAGGTCTGGCCTATGAGGGGTCTAGTCTAGGCAGGTCTGGCCTATGATGGGTCTAGTCTAGGTAGGTCTGGTCTATGAGGGGTCTAGTCTAGGTAGGTCTAGTCTAGGCAGGTCTGGCCTATGATGGGTCTAGTCTAGGTAGGTCTGGTCTAGGTCTAGGCAGGTCTGGCCTATGATGGGTCTAGTTTAGGCAGCCAATGATGGCTCTGTTCACTCGGCCTCCAGAGCCCCGAAATTCTCTCCCTCCTCTCCTCTCTGTGAACAGAGTTGTAGAGTAAAAACAGCTCCATAGAGAGAGAGAGAGAGAGAGAGAGGGAGAGAGAGAGAGAGGAGAGAGAGAGAGAGAGAGAGAGAGACCGACCCAGGCTGGCCTTGGCTGACCAGGGAAGCGTGGAGGATGTTTCTGTCTGTCTCCTTCTCTATTTCTTTCTTGTCTGCCCCCCCTCCACCCCCCCCCACCCCCCTCTTCCTCCATCCTTCTCTGGTTGGCTCTCACTCTCTTTCTTTCTGCCTGTCATGTTCTCTCTCTCTCTCCCCCCCCCCCTCACTCTCTGTCTCTCCATCCCTCTTTTTTTCTTCTCTATGGGGCGCTGACATTCCCTTTGACAACGCGTGTTGTTTTGGAAATATGCCGCTCCTTCATGTTCTCTGTCTGGTGAGATGGAGGGAGGGAGGGAGAGATGGAGGGAGGGAGAGAGAGAGGGAGGGAGGGAGATTGAAAGATGGGTTTCTCACATGCGGTGGCCTTGCTTTGTGAAGTAGAAAACACAAGTGGTGTGCTGGCCTGTCTGTTCCACTCTGATACCCCCCCACTGATACCCCCCCCCCCACCCCACCCAACTGCCCTTGTCACTCACTCACTTTTCTTTTCTTCTCCCCCACCTCTCATCTCTCCTCTCCTGCTCTCATCTCTCCTGCTCTCATCTCTCCTCTCATCTCTCCTCTCCTGCTCTCATCTCTCCTGCTCTCATCTCTCCTCTCCTGCTCTCATCTCTCCTCCTCTCATCTCTCCTCTTGTCTCTCCTCTCCTCCTCATCTCTCCTCTCATCTCTCCTCTTCTCATCTCTCTCCTCTCCTCCTCTTGTCTCCCCTCCTCCTCTCATCTCTCCTCCTCCTCTCATCTTTCCTCTCCTGCTCTCATCTCTCCTCCTCTCATCTCTCCTCTTCTCATCTCTCTCCTCTCCTCCTCTTGTCTCCCCTCCTCCTCTCATCTCTCCTCCTCCTCTCATCTCTCCTCTCCTCTCATCTCTCCTCCTCTCATCACTCCTCTCCTCTCATCTCTCCTCCTCTCATCACTCCTCTCCTCCTCTCATCTCTCCTCTTGTCTCTCCTCTTATCTCTCCTCCTCATCTCTCCTCTCCTCTCATCTCTCCTCCTCATCTCTCCCCTCCTCCTCTTGTCTCTCCTCCTCTCATCTCTCCTCCTCCTCCTCTCATCTCTCCCCTCCTCCTCTTGTCTCTCCTCCTCTGTTTCTCAGAGCAACTGGACCCGGAGGCCTCGGTCACCGTTCCCATCGGCATCGACTTCAACGACTCCACACAGGCGGCCAACTTCCATCTCTGGTGAGACGTCTCTCTCTCTCTCTCTCTCTCTCTCTCTCTCTCACACACACACACACACACACACACACACACACACACACACACCCTGATCCTCTGACACGTTCCCGTCCCTCCTTCTCCTCCTCCCTCCTTCCTCCCCTCCCTCTTTCTTCTATTCCTGCTCTCTCTCTTCCTTCATCCACCCATCCTCTCCTCACTCTCAATCCCCTCCACACTGAAGCTGGTCATCTTCCTCCTCCTCTCTCCCCCCTTCTGTATCTCTCCGTGTGCTCTTCCTCTCTAATCCCTCTCTTCCTCTCTAATCCCTCTCTTCCTCTCTAATCCCTCTCTCCCTCTCTAATCCCTCTCTTCCTCTCTAATCCCTCTCTCCCTCTCTAATCCCTCTCTTCCTCTCTAATCCCTCTCTTCCTCTCTAATCCCTCTCTCCCTCTCTAATCCCTCTCTTCCTCTCTAATCCCTCTCTTCCTCTAATCCCTCTCTTCCTCTCTAATACCTCTCTTCCTCTCTAATCCCTTTCTTCCTCTCTAATCCCTCTCTTCCTCTGTAATCCCTCTCTTCCTCTCTAATCCCTCTCTCCCTCTCTAATCCCTCTCTTCCTCTCTAATCCCTCTCTCCCTCTCTAATCCCTCTCTCCCTCTCTAATCCCTCTCTTCCTCTCTAATCCCTCTCTTCCTCTCTAATCCCTCTCTCCCTCTAATCCCTCTCTTCCTCTAATCCCTCTCTTCCTCTCTAATCCCTTTCTTCCTCTCTAATCCCTCTCTCCCTCTCTAATCCCTCTCTCCCTCTCTAATCCCTCTCTTCCTCTCTAATCCCTCTCTTCCTCTCTAATCCCTCTATTCCTCTCTAATCCCTCTCTTCCTCTCTAATCCCTCTATTCCTCTCTAATCCCTCTCTTCCTCTCTAATCCCCCTCTTCCTCTCTAATCCCTCTCTTCCTCTCTAATCCCTCTCTTCCTCTCTAATCCCTCTCTTACTCTCTAATCCCTCTATTCCTCTCTAATCCCTCTCTTCCTCTCTAATCCCTCTCTCCCTCTCTAATCCCTCTCTCCCTCTAATCCCTCTCTTCCTCTCTAATCCCTCTCTCCCTCTCTAATCCCTCTCTTCCTCTCTAATCCCTCTCTTCCTCTCTAATCCCTCTCTTCCTCTTCTCCCCCGGTGTGGGCGCAGGCGGGTAGGGCGTCGGCGTCCATCGATCCCGTCTGTCTGGGATAACAGTTACTCCCCCCCCAGTAATCAGGCCCCGCCCACAACATGGCCGCTCCGCTCCATTGGCCATGCGGCGCCGTCAGTCAATACTGCCGTGAGAGAACCCGTCTGGGACGGCGGGAATCAATCCACACCGAAACACCGCCAATCAGACAGTGTGTTTTGAATGGCAATCAGAGGAGAAACATTGAATATTTACACACACACACACACACTCTGTCTGACGCTGACGCACACACGCGCGCACACACACACACAAGTCTGAATACTTCCAGCAGTTTATCTGCTCAAAACACAAACCCACCGTACATTACACACTCTCTACCGTTCCCAGTCCAAACCCAGCGTGGGTTACGTTCTCTACGGTTCCCAGTCCAAACCCAGCGTGGGTTACGTTCTCTACGGTTCCCAGTCCAAACCCAGCGTGGGTTACGTTCTCTACCGTTCCCAGTCTAAACCCCTCGTAGGTAGGTTACGTTCTCTACGGTTCCCAGTCCAAACCCAGCGTAGATTACGTTCTCTACGGTTCCCAGTCCAAACCCAGCGTAGGTTACGTTCTCTACGGTTCCCAGTCCAAACCCCTCGTAGGTAGGCTACGTTCTCTACGGTTCCCAGTCCAAACCCAGCGTGGGTTACGTTCTCTACGGTTCCCAGTCCAAACCCCTCGTAGGTTACGTTCTCTACGGTTCCCAGTCCAAACCCCTCATAGGTAGGCTACGTTCTCTCTACCTGAAGCAGAGGGGTCAGTATTATTGTGTTGGTCTCCCTCAGCACCAAGGACGCCCAGTTCCCTGTGTCCATCCAGCCCGCGGTGGGAGAGCTGTTCCTGCCCGTCACCATGACCGAACAGGACTTCCACACAGAGAGAGGTTCCATAGGTTTATTTTGTGTGTTGTTGTTGTTGTTGTTGTTGTTGACTGTTGCACAGGAAGACGACTGCCAGATCATATAGTAGATTCAAGATGGAGACACTACAGCCTGCGTAGATTGTTGGTTGACGTGTAAATATTGTGCATCCAATCAGGTAAACTGTTGGGCATGAACGAGACCTCGGCAACCATCACCATGGCAGCAGAGATCACCTCCAGCCAGCCAATCGGTGAGAAGGTAACCTCCGTGGCCAACGTGGGCATGGTTCCATCTGGTCAGGACAACATCCACAGGTGAGACAGCGTCAAACGTTACACACACCGCCGACACGCCAAAAAAAGAGAATGTATGCGTGTCCTGTGTGTGTGTGTGTGTGTGTGTGTGTGTGTGTGTGTGTGTGTGTGTCTTGTGTCTGTGACTGTGAGTGAGATTGTGTGCATGTCCGTGAGTTAGTGTGTCTGTGTCAATGTGCTACGTGTCTATTTGTGAGAGATGTTTCGTCCCAGTATGTTTGATGTATGTGTGTGTGTGTGCGTGTGTGTGTCTGCATATATGTGTGTGTGATGCTTGGTCCCAGTGTGTGTGTGTGTGTGTGTGTGCATATACGTGTGTGTGATGCTTGGTCCCAGTGTGTGTGTGTGTGTGTGTGTGTGTGTGTGTGTGTGACGCTTGGTCCCAGCATGTATGTGTGTGTCTGCATATATGCGTGTGTGTGTGTGTGTGTGTGTGAGACGCTTGGTCCCAGCGTGTGTGTGTGACGCTTGGTCCCAGCGTGTGTGTGTGACGTTCGGTCCCAGCGTGTGTGTGTGTGTGTGTGTGTGTGTGTGTGTGTGTGTGTGTGTGTGTGTGTGTGTGTGTGTGTGTGTGTGTGTGTGTGTGTGTGTGTGTGTGTGTGTGACGCTCGGTCCCAGCGTGTGTGTGTGTGTGCCTGAGATAGACGTGCCAGGGGAATGCCCTGAGAAGCCTCGCCGTGTAATTGGTGTACACAGAGTGTGCTAATGAGCTTCCTCCTCTGTCACGCACACCCGAGCACCTGACGGATAATTACACCTCCCTCTCTCCCTCTGTTTCCTGCTCTGTCTCTCCATCCCCCTCCGTCTGTCCCTCCTTCCCTCCCTCCCTCCCTCCCTGTCTCTCCTTCACTTCCTCTTTTGTCTCTCCCCCTCTCCCTGCTTCCTACCCGTCCTTCTCTCCATTTGTCGCCCCCCCGTGTCTGCCTGCCCCCCCCCCCCTCTCCTCCTCCTTCATCTTTTGTTCTCCTTTTCGCCGCGTCCCTCGTTCTCTTCCTCCTCGTCTCCCGAGGCCTTTTATTCTGGCTCCTCTAATTTGGGGACGTGAAGGAGAGCATCTTTTCATTAGCAAATAGGACTGCTTAGGAAACAAGGTTGTACAGAGTAGGAAGGAAGAAGGAGCAGTAATGGTGGAAGAATGTGAGATGGGGGTTGTGGGGGGGGGGGGGGGGGTTGGGGTTGGTGTTGTGGGGGGGGGAACGCCAGCACAAGGGCACGGAGAGCTGAGAGAGTGAGTGGAAATCAATGTTAGCTGGTGGGAGAGGCCTGGCTCCAATAAGCCCATACTTCATTTGGAATAACCAATAGGACAAATGACTGCGCGCTATCAATCTCTCCCCGGGACAGCTGGGGAGGAAGCCAGCCTGTCCTGTCCTGACCGGCCCTGCCGATGACACGCTCTGCCACGCTGTCCTCTGCTCTGTACGTCTCTGAGGTGCATCCTTCCTTCCTTCCTTCCTTCTTTGATTATGATTCCTTCCTTCCTTCCTTCCTTCCTTCCTTCCTTCCTTCCTTCCTTCCTTCCTTCCTTCCTTCTTTGATTCTGATTCCTTCCTTCCATCCTTCCTACCTTCCTTCCTTCCTTCCTTCTTTGATTCTGATTCCTTCCTTCCTTCCTTCCTTCCTTCCTTCTTTGATTCTGATTCCTTCCTTCCTTCCTTCGTTTGTTCCTTCCTTCATTTGTTCCTTCCTTGATTCTGATTCCTTCCTTCCTCCCTCCCTTCCTTCCTTCCTTCCTTCCTTCCTTCCTTCCTTCCTTCCTTCCTTCCTTCCTTCCTTCTTTGATTCTGATTCCTTCCTTCCTTCCTTCCTTCCTTCCTTCTTTGATTCTGATTCCTTCCTTCCTTCCTTCCTTCGTTTGTTCCTTCCTTTATTTGTTCCTTCCTTGATTCTGATTCCTTCCGCCCTCCCTTCCTTCCTTCCTTCCTTCCTTCCTTCTTTGATTCTGATTCCTTCCTTCCTTCCTTCCTTCCTTCTTTGATTCTGATTCCTTCCTTCCTTCCTTCCTTCGTTTGTTCCTTCCTTTATTTGTTCCTTCCTTGATTCTGATTCCTTCCGCCCTCCCTTCCTTCCTTCCTTCCTTCCTTCCTTCCTTCCTTCCTTCCTTCCTTCCTTCCTTCCTTCCTTCCTTCCTTCCTTCCTTCCTTCTTTGATTCTGGTTCCTTCCTTCCTTCCTTCCTTCCTTCCTTCCTTGATTCTGATTCCTTCCTCCTTCCTTTCCCCTCTGTGTGTTAATCTATTATCATGACCACTGTGATGTGGTGGACCACTTGGTTTCACCCCTCCAGATGAGTAGGACCACGTATCTGGTCTCGTAATGATGACACGCTCACCCATCGCCCCCCGCAGTCTCATAATGATGACACGCTCACCCATCGCCCCCCGCAGTCTCATAACGATGATAACACACAGTCCCACAGAGTGTAGCCCCGCCCCCCTCCAGCCACAGGTCCAGGACCAGCCTTCCCTCCCGGGGCCCAGGTCCTGACCTTCAAAGAGGACATGTCCAACTGACCATAGATCAGTTTGTGATGACGACACCTCCCTCCCTCCCTCTTCTGTCAACACTAACAACAGCTAAAATAACATTAGTCATTTAGCAGACGCCTTTATCCAAAGTGACTTACAGTAATTGCATTTATCGTAGGTACTTAGTGTACAACTACTCACCAGAACTCACAAGTGCATCTCCTTTCTAAACAAGTGACTAAGAGCATAATCTAGTGCACGAGTAGCAACATATAAGTACTGTAGGAGCTGTTAGGTGCGATAAACCCATGGACATTTCATGATGCTTGATATTTTGTTTTGTGTTACAGTAGTTATCTTAACAATATTAGTTATTGATGATAATTGTATTTTGGGTGTGAGCCCACTGATGTTATATAGTGATGCATTGTACACACACACACACACACACACACACACACACACAGAGGGATCGATCTGATCGGATACACACACTGAGAGCTCATTGCTGTGGTCACTCAGCGTTAGTGTGATGCGATGGTGACCTCCACCCCTCCAGGCCTCCTCCCCTCCCCAGGGAGAGGGCTCTCTGGCCTGGGCGCCGGCCCACCCAAACGGGGGGCTCCCCTGGAGGGCTCAGGGCTGGGCTCCATGTAGAAATAATGATCTGCAATGGACTCTCGTTGATGGATATCTTACCTCTGTTTTCATCACTTCACACAAGATGGCTTCCATAGCTGGGATGTGAGTTTTCTGCCTGACCGTATGTATACAGTAGCCCATGCCTGTGTGAACATATCAGACTGGGGCTGTATTTGTGTCTGTGTGAATCCTGGCGGCGATGAACGAAACAAAGCAGCAGTCTATCCGCGCTCAGCCCCTGCAATACCCCCTGCGACCACCAGGGTGCAGCACGACTTTTCCCAAAGAGCAGCAGCCACAGCGGCGGTGAGGGAGGGGTGGGGTGGGGGGGGGGGGGGGGTGACTCTGAAAACCACAGAAATTGATCGCTGGAAAGCAGACTGGCAATAAATCAAGCAGAACAGCAAATGTAGAAAAAGTTGTTCTTGTTTATGTCTAAACAGGAGGAATGGAATAAATCTGCCTTATTTTGCAGTCCGTTTGAAAGCAGATTTGATCGGATTTGTATGCATTGGCCAATGTAGCTGGTTAGACAGTACACCCCTTGAATTCTAAGATATCAGTTTTCTCTGTGCACTGCGGCTTATGTAAACTAATGTAATTATATCCTGGTCTAAATGCTAAGTTTTATTTAGTGGGGCTCTGATATATAGATCCTAGTTTGATAGAAATAGATTTTTGGTCCCATGGTTATGAAATGTTTAACATCCTCTCATATTAATTTGGGAGTGGACTGTTATCTCATCAGACTGCTGTCGTGTGGTAATGGCACTTATATATATGGTGATGATGCTAATGATGGCTACCTAATGTGGACATTTCTCAAGCTGCAGCTCATCATCATTATTACAACAGTAGCTCACGGCAGGGTCAGCTCACAGCATCGCAGTACCACTACAGAGGACCTGGTACCCCAATCTCCTCTCCTCTCTCCTCCTCTCCCCTATTTCCTGCTCTCCTCTCTCCCTTCCTCTCTTCTCCTATCCTCTCTCCTTCTCCCCCATCCTCTCTTCCTCTCTCCTCTTCTCCTCCTCTTCTCCTCTCTCCTCCTCCCCCTTCTATCCTCTCCCCTTCTCTCCTCCTCTCTTCTCCTCTCCCCTCTCCTCTTCTCTCCTCTATCCTCTCCTCACTCCATCCCTATTCATTGGGAATATGTCTGAGAGAGAAGGACAGAGAGAGAGAAGGACAGAGAGAGAGAGAGAGAGAGACAGGAACTCTGTCCTCCACTTCCCTTGTCCCATCTCTCCTTCTTTCTCTTGCCAGCTGTTCTCTTTCACCCTCTGTCACCATGTCCTCTGACTCTGTTCTAGTCCTTCCTATCTGTGTGTGTGTGTGTGTGTGTGTGTGTGTGTGTGTGTGTGTGTGTGTGTGTGTGTCTCTCCCATCTCTGTCTGTGTGGTGCTGGCTGGTGGTGTCAGTGTGTCCGTATGGCAGGGCTCTGTGGAGTATCCTGGCTTCTAATCGGGGATAATAGCTCTGGCCATCTGCCTGGGGCAGAGCAGGTCCGGCCAGACTGACCACCCAGCTGAAGGGCACTCCACCTTATCCATATGGTCAGCACTTGGGACAGAATAAAAAATACCAAAACCGTAGTAGACGCACACACACGGAACATTGTTGTGTTTAAATTCAGCTGCAGTCTCGTCACGTTGTTACGAAGAAGAAGTTTTTATTTGTCGCACAGCTGCGAGAGTCCAGCGGTCGACGCATGAACACACACACACACGCGTGCCCTAGATCCATCCTGTGCTGTCCTTCCCCCGAGGGCAGCCTGGGGGGCAGTGGGCGGCCGGGGGAACCAGTCCCAAGCCCCCATGTCCAGTCTTGGTCAGGGAGTCGTACGCTACGTGGATTCTCGCAGAGGAAAAGTCCCATCTAGCTGGTCTGGCTGAATGTGCACTTCCGATTCAGGCAAGTCCAGGTTGACCACAGCTTCAGCTTAACTATCCTGCTTCCTGAAAATCTGAAGACACGACGACCCACCCCCCCCCCCTCGTGTGGGATTGGATGTGAAGGTGAAGCCAGCTCTGTGTTTGCATGACAGGGGTGGAGGGCACACACACACACACACATACACACACGCACGCACACACACACACACGCACGCACGCAGGCTCTTGGCGGTGAGGAGAATCCCAGGTAATTGGAGAGCGATGCTTAGCCGCGGCCCCGCCGATCGAAGCCAATCCTCAGCTCCGAGTCCAGAGGTTATGCTTTTCTTTTCTTTCCATACTCCGCAATTAATCCGGCGTTTTAGCCCCACGAGCGGCGCGGCGCCGGGGAATACCAACGACCCTCTGCCGCCCCCCAGACCCCCCTGGCCGGGCCCCGTGTGCGTGAGGGAGAGGGCGGGGTGCAGAGAGAGGGCCAGGGTGGTTTAGGGGGGGGGTACAGGGGGTTGGTCACCTCTGGTCGGTAAATGTATGTTTTTTTCAGGGCACCGCGCTGTATCTTCTTTCACTGTGTGTGTGTGTGTGTGTGTGTGTGTGTGTGTGTGTGTGCGCGTGTGTGCGTGTATGCGCGCGTGTGCGCGTCTGTCTACTTTGTTCTTCCTCTCAGACAAGCAAAGAAAGCATGCAGAAACATACGAGTAAATCAATAATCAAACACTGATAAAACTCACACACACACACTCACTCACGAAGGCCTGCGGCTTTAGTGGCGCTCATCTCCAGAGAGGGGCTGAGAGCAGCCCTGGGGCCGGTGTTAACCGACTGAGTAAATGATGGATTTATATCCTAAACCCATTAGCAAAGCCTCGGGGAGCAGATAGACACCTCAGGCGACACACACACACACACACCACACTGGTGTTTTATAGGCGATATTAACATGTCTGGGGGAAACACACACACACGATGTGAACGTTAAAAAGGCCTCGTCCTCAGTATTAGTGCCGGCGTTGTTTTGGTATGTTTTTTGTTTTTTATTGGAAACATTAAGAATTTAAACTTAGTATATAACATTAGGGGTAAGTGCTGAAATATTAAAGAGTGGGAGAGGAGGAGGAGGAGGAGGAGGTGGAGAGGAGGACAGAGGGAGGGAGAGAGAGATTTACTCCTCTGTTTCCTGCTGAAGGGGCTAATATTTTAATGAAGTCTGAGGAAGAGTCCCTCTCGCTGATCCACTCCCTCTCCTCTGTTGATGGTAATTTACCAGCTCCCCTGGGGAACACCCAGACAGACTGTGTGTGTGTGTGTGTGTGTGTGCGTGTGTGTTTGCGCGTGCACGGGCACACCCTCACGTGTGTGTGTGTGTGTGTGTCCCCTTTAGTGCCCCATCTCCCTGTCCTAATTGTGTGTGTGTGTGTGTGTGTGTGTATCCCCCTTAGTGCCCCATCTCCCTGTCCCCTAATGTGTGTGTGTGTGTGTGTGTGTGTGTGTGTGTGTGTGTGTGTGTGTGTGTGTGTGTGTGTGTGTGTGTGTGTATCCCCCTTAGTGCCCCATCTCTCTGTCCACTAATGTGCATGTGTGTGTGTGTGTGTGTGTGTGTGTGTGTGTGTGTGTCTGTGTGCGTGCGTGCGTGCGTGCGTGCTAATTGGTGGACGTGCCTGTCTGCGGCGCTGTGGTTCTTGCCGTGGGTGCTCTCTGGGTGACGGGGCCTGTCCGCCCCACCAGCCCGGCCTCGGGGGCCTCCTCAGGGCTCACGGCAGGCCCTAAGTGGGGCTCTTTGTAGGCTGTTTGTCAGGCCTAAACAGGGGGCCACGGGGGGCCTTTGTTCCAGGGATGTAGTGCTAAATGGAGGCAGATGGCCGGGAGGCAGGCAGCCACGTGGGGCTCCGTGGCCCCAGAGAGAGCGGGGGCCCCCCAGCCCTGTCACGGGGCCCGGCCCGGCCCCCGTCGCCCCTAAAGACGGGTCACCCTGGGTCAGGGACCCTGCCCGCCTCTCGTTAGCGCCCTCAATGGGGGGACCATGTGCGCCCGGGGTTTGCGGGGACGGTATCCTAGGAAACGGTGCGGTGAGAATTCTCCCGGTGTCCCAGGGGGGAGGTGGGCAGGGGGGGAGGGGAGGGGAGGGGGGGGAGGGGTGGGGGGTGTCGCCCTCTATACCCTGCCTGGTCCCTTAGGCTTTTACTCGCCCACTCCCCCTCACACACCCTCACTCCCCCTCACACACCCTCACACACCCTCACACAGACCCCCTTGCTCTGGGAAAGCGGGCTGAATGCAGTGTGATTGGCAGGTGGGTGTATCTCATCTCTAATGGCTTTTTAGTCAGCTGGGATAATAGACTGGCAACCAGTCTCTCTGTCTTCATCCCCATTCTCACTCCCTCTCTCTCCCTCTCTCTCTCTCTCTCTCTCTCTCTCTCTCCCCCTCTCTCTCTCTCTCTCTCTCTCACACACACACACACACACACTCGCACACTAATCTGGGGTAATTACAGGTAATTTGTGGCGTTTTGTTGCTTCCTTAATTGAGGATTCATGAAGGGGCTGTGGCGTGTGTAGGGAGCGTTTGTTTCGACTGTCGGTTCGCCGCCCGCATCGATCCGTCATCTCGCACAGAAGTCATAGCCTAGGTCAGCGATGCATCCCTGAACTCGGGGGTCTGGGAATAACCGACGCCGTCGCCGCAAGGCGTTGATAAAACGAAGAGTCCTAATTCAGCCTCGTATAACTCCAGGTGAACGCCGTTACTGGCTCCTGTATCTACTTTCCTCGTTCATAACCCGCTTTTGTTTCTTGTTCTTTCAACGGTTTGAGTGGGATGTCCTGTTAGCCATTAGCCGTTAGCTGTTAGCCATTAGCTGTTAGCTGTTAGCGGTCTCCTAGCCTGCTGACCTTCTCCACCCCCCCCACCCCCCCCTCCCAGGTTCGCAGGGAAGGCGGCGAGCAGCGGATCCCTGGCCCTGGTGTCGGTGGAGGTGACCGCGTCCAGCACCGCCCTGCTCACCGTCAACACAGAGAAGAGCGTCATGGCGTCCATGCTGCTGCGAGATCTCAAACAGGCCCTGGCTCAGCCCTAGAGCGCCCCCCTACCGACGGTCCTCCCACGCAAGGCGGAACGCCACGCAACTGACCCCCCCACACACACACACACACACAGATGATCTACACACACACACACACACACACTGACAGACAGCACATAGAGAGCCAGAGAGCAGCCATAGGTAGAGAGATGTTTTGAAATGTGAACGTTCTCTGGTGGTCTTGGGGTGAACCTGTCTGGTCTTTCCGCCAGAGTCGCTCACTCTTCTTCACGGTACCGACATCGTCTCCTCAAAGAAGGACAGACCGATGGCCGTCATGTTTTTGCTCGCTGGGATGTTCGAGTTCTCACTGCATCTCAGTGAGCCGTGTCGTCACCGGTAGACCCTGCACATCAGATTGGGTAACCCTGTTTTTAGTGCCAAGAAAAACACTCCTATAAAAGTTATTTAAATGTTATTATTGGGTTATGAAGCTTTGGGAGATTTTTTTAAAAGCCAAAATTGCCACACTAGTCCACATCATCGGTATAAATCAAATAGTATACCATGTCATACATGTCACACACATACTGTAGGTTGAATTATGTTAGATAGATATTCCACTGTGTCACTGTCCGTCATTCCATACTCCTCAACGAAGCCACACATGTGAAGTGCCTTTCTATATGTGAAGAATTTTTTTTAGGCTGCCAAAAAGGTGTATATCAATCAATGACGTCTTATATAACTTTTGGTGAAAATAAAAACTTCAAATTCATTGGGAATGAGTCTTTTTGAAGTGAATCATTTACGGTTTGGGTGAGGTGTTGGTGTGGAGAGACCAGTGAGTCGAGTCCAAGAGTCACTTGCGCTATGTGACACAGCGCCACAGATGAAAGTCGCACTAAACCGGACGTTTGAGATCATCTAACTTCCGTAGTTTGACGTATTTCCGACGCAAACAAGCTATGAGGGTGGGACATATGTTTAGAGGAATTTGATTGGAGCATTGACAAGTGGACGGGTTTTAAGAACTTTAGACGGATTCAATAGAAGGATAGCGTTGATTGACGGGTGGATGTCGTGAGATGATTGGCCTAAAATCTAAGGTACCTGTTGTCATCATTGCACGTGACCTACCGTTTTCCAGGAAGTAAGAAATTATATACTTTGATATACGATTACAACAAAAGTAGAATTTTGTAAATGTTTTGGCATACATCGTTGAATAGGTTAACACTATGGCCAATTATGTGAACCAAAATGGGACAGAATGCTTTTTTCATTTCATTGCGACTTTAAAAGGGCACAATCACGCTTGTTTAAGTTAATATTGTTTGGATTAAATGCTTACGTTCTGTGTGTTGGCCTTTTAAAAAGCTCTGTCAGTGTTGCCGATTCCCCACACGGAAGTCGGAATTGCGACAAAACGTCAAAGGTCAAACCGGTCCAGTAACGTCAACTTAAACAAGCGCGTCTGTGTCCCTTTAAGTACAAGTCAAGACGACGTGAATAGAAACACGGCCTTCTGATTTATAGCAGTTAGTTTAGTGATGGAGGAGGATGGTAGTGTGTCCTGTGGGTCAGTGTGGAAGCTACAGTGAAAGTAGGGCGTTTCGTGAGTTGGCGTAGTATAATGTTGAATGATGCCCGGAATTGTTTGCTGTTGGTTAAAGTTGTCTAGGGGGTGTGGGGCTGTTGAGTGTAGGGTTGGGCGGGGGCGTCGTGGTGTGGGTTGGCGTTGTCTAGGGGGTGTGGGGCTGTTTAGTGTAGGGTGGGGGTGGGGGCGGTGCGTTGTGGCGTGGTGCGGTTTGCGTCTGGCTGTCTTTTCCGGCTCATAAACGGCGTCTCTCTGAGGGCTGTAGTGAACACCTGTTAGCTCATCTGTCACAAGAGCTCCACTCACATCCATCACTTCTCCCTCTGTACCCGTTCTCTCAGCCAGCTGTTCGCGTTTCACACACACACTCACACCACGATAGGCCTGCCAGACACACACACACACACACACATACATTCCAATATACAGTACACACACACTCACGTTTTTTTTTTTACACCATCACACCCACAAGAAAACTTTTTTTTTTTCCGCTGTCGCCTGAAGAAAGTTCTCGGGGAAGGGAGGAAGTAGTCTAGCATTTCAGCAGTATTGCGTTCGCTGTATCGTCACACACACATACACACTTGACATTACCACTCTCCATACCACTAACCCCAGCCCGAGGGGGAGAGAGAGTAGTGGAGCTTTTCCTGTCACAGATAGCTACCGCCTGCCAGGGAGGTTAGTGACACTGTCGCTCGTACCAGAGACAGTTTGCACTCGGCAGCTTGACACAGACACAGAGCTGTGTCTCTGCTCTGGCGCTGTAGAGAAATGCCTTAATTTGCCATTATGACACAGGCTGTTCAGGCCTGTTACTTAAAGCTCCAGTCCTGACACACACACACACACTTGCGTGTAAATCTGTGGCCTATACGCTGCCGGTGACATTTTTATGTCACCTTTAGAGAGTGAATGATCTGGCGCTGACACCGACCGAGGGGTGGAAGATGAGAGTCGGCCATCGTTCTCACAAACACACCTAAGTCATGTCTCTCTCCCCCTGTAAGTACACCATTAGACCACTGTGTTTACACAGCGAGAGACTCATTAGATTCACATACAGTCTTAAGAGGTGGGAATCAGTATAAATGTTTGCACGTCGACCTTACAAGCGTTAAAAGCTGAACAGATATACTTCTATGAGATGCCCTCATCATCGTTGTCACGGTGGAGATCTGCACGGTATTTTATGATGATGCCGTCTGCGCTTCCGAGTTCAAGTTCATGTCTTTTGTGGATGGAAGCACTTGGGATACAACGCATCCGTACTGAGAGAACGATCACATTCCTTCCGTTAATTTCATTTTAAATAACAATTAAAAGCCGCAGAAAAGGAAAAGAGCACGATGGAGAGTCTAAATTAGATGATCTTGGACCTGTTTTGGCAACAGCAGACAGACTACATTTTTAAATTTGAATTTCACATCACATTAGAAAGGTTTGACTAACAACTAGCAAGGTAATGTGAAATAACACCTAAACCATGTCATTTTTATTGCCTATTTTAATGTTTGCAAAGTGACATTGATGCATTAAAACTTACATACTTGATATAGATAATCATTTTTAATCCGAATCACTGCATGGTTAAGCCTCATTGCAAATCACCAAGGCAACTGTTCTGTGACTGCCTTAGAGAAGGCTTATTGTTCAGTTGCTGAAGGCTGCGTTTGAGTCTTGAGATTTCTAATGCATGCTGGGTAATTAAGCATTACTTCTGTACTCCCACTATCACTTCATCTAAGAATGAAATAAAAACGCAGCGTGGCAAACAAACGCTCGGGAAGCTTGGGCACATTCGTGTAGGCAAATAAACAAGAAGGTAAACATATCTGTACACAAAGCAATAAAGACAATATCCGTGTTGAGGGAATTTGCTCATTCTGAAACGGTTGTAATGGAAGGAACAATTTTATTTCGATTCTCTGCTAGTATTACATAACAACGCCATTTCAGCATTTGTAAAAGTTCTATATCCTCTAACTCCAATCAATGACCAAAAGCAAAGAAACACGCGCACGTACACACACACACACACACACACACACACGCGGTCTCTAGCTTGTAGCCGTTAATGCTGTGGTGGTGGGATGCATGTGGAGCCTCTCCCAGTGTGTGTGATCCATCTCCCTGGCTGGCACCTGCTATAATGGGCTTTGGGGAGGGGATGAGGGCAGGTCTCTCCCCCCGCATGGCGGTGACAGCTTGATTTTGTGCTCCCTCTCTCAGGGCAAGCGCACGGCGACATGATGGGCCTGTTAATTTGGGCTTTTCATGGTGTCTGTCAGAAGAGAGGAAAGAGGGGCCAGTGGAAGAGAGAGGGAAGGATGGAGTGATGAGGGTGGAGAGAGAGAGGGAAGGATGGAGTGATGAGGGTGGAGAGAGAGAGGGAGGGAGGGTGGAGTGATGAGGGTGGAGAGAGAGAGAGAGGGAGGATGGAGTGATGAGGGTGGAGAGAGAGAGGGAGGGAGGGTGGAGTGTTGAGGGTGGAGAGAGAGAGGGAGGATGGAGTGATGAGGGTGGAGAGAGAGAGGGAGGGAGGGTGGAGTGATGAAGGTGGAGAGAGAGGGAGGATGGAGTGATGAGGGTGGAGAGAGAGGGAGGGTGGAGTGATGAGGGTGGAGAGAGAAAGAGAGAGAGGGAGGATGGAGTGTTGAGGGTGGAGAGAGAGGGAGGATGGAGTGATGAGGGTGGAGAGAGAGGGAGGGTGGAGTGATGAGGGTGGAGAGAGAGAGAGGGAGGGTGGAGTGATGAGGGTGGAAAGAGAGAGAGAGGGAGGATGGAGTGTTTAGGGTGGAGAGAGAGGAGAGGGTGGATGGTGTGATGAGCGTAGAGAGAGAGAGAGGAGGAGGATGGGAGTGATAAGGGTAGAGAGAGAGAGAGGAGGATGGAGTGATGAGGGTGGAGAGAGAGAGAGAGAGGGAGGATGGAGTGTTGAGGGTGGAGAGAGAGGAGAGGGTGGATGGAGTGATAAGGGTAGAGAGAGAGAGAGAGAGAGAGAGAGAGGAGGATGGAGTGATAAGGGTGGAGAGAGACAGAGGAGGAGGATGGAGTGATGAGGGTGGACAGAGAGAGAGGGAGGATGGAGTGATGAGGGTGGACCGAGAGAGAGGAGAGGGAGGATGGAGTGATGAGGGTGGACAGAGAGAGAGAGAGAGAGAGAGAGAGGAGGAGGAGGATGGAGTGATGAGGGTGGAGAGGGAAAGAGAGAGAGAGAGGAGGAGGGTGGAGAGAGAGAGAGAGAGAGAGAGAGAGGAGGATGGAGTGATGAGGGTGGAGAGAGAGAGGAGGAGGAGGATGGAGTGATGAGGGTGGACAGAGAGAGAGAGAGAGGGGGAGGAGGATGGAGTGATGAGGGTACAGAGAGAGAGAGAGGAGAGGGAGGATGGAGTGATGAGGGTGGACAGAGAGAGAGAGAGAGGGGGAGGAGGATGGAGTGATGAGGGTGGAGAGAGAGAGAGAGAGGAGAGGGAGGATGGAGTGATGAGGGTGGACAGAGAGAGACAGAGAGGAGAGGGAGGATGGAGTGATGAGGGTGGACAGAGAGAGAGAGGAGGAGGATGGAGTGATGAGGGTGGAGAGGGAGAGAGAGAGAGGAGGATGGAGTGATGAGGGTGGACAGAGAGAGAGAGAGAGGAGGAGGAGGATGGAGTGATGAGGGTGGAGAGAGAGAGAGAGAGAGTCCCTGTTAAGGAAGCACCTGTCTGACCGTGCCAGCGAGAGGAACTTCTCATTATCCAGAGTGTCTGACCTTCCCTCTTCTGACAGAGAGGCACAGAATACACACACACACACACACACACACACACACACACACACATAGACACACACGCACACACTCCAAACTCAGAACACAATACCATCTTCAGCAGTAGGCTCTCAAACAGGCCTTTAGTAACAAAAATATGTGCTTGAAGCGCACACGCACACACACACACACACACATACACACACACACACACACACACACGCACACGTTTGATACCCTCAGAGAGAGACGGTTGTGGTGCAGAGTGTTATTGCATGAATGTAAATGAAGGGACGGTCGGGACATTGGTATTCAGATAACTCTTTTTCCTCCATCTCTCCATTCCTCCACCTCGCTTGCTCCTAGTCTCTCTCTCTCACCATCAATGACTTGTTCTTGAATGTCTGATAGAATATTCCAGGGTTCCTGCGTGGTCAGAGTGTGTTTAGAACCATCCAGGATAATAATTTTATCCGCATAGTCAAGTTCTCTACACTCACCTACCTCTCCCTAAACACCTTCATCAAACTAAAACTACATTGCATTCTGGGTAGGGTGTCTCTTACCAGCACGAATAATCATAATCATAATAATGGTCATATTGGACTACAGACACTATCACCATGCTCTACTACTGCTCCTATTAGACTACAGACACTATCACCATGGTTTAGACCAGACTACTGGTCCTATTGGACTACAGACACTATCACCATGCTCTACTACTGGTCCTATTGGACTACAGACACTATCACCATGCTCTACTACTGGTCCTATTGGACTACAGACACTATCACCATGCTCTACTACTGGTCCTATTGGACTACAGACACTATCACCATGCTCTACTACTGGTCCTATTAGACTACAGACCCTATCACCATGCTCTACTACTGGTCCTATTGGACTACAGACACCATCACCATGCTCTACTACTGGTCCTATTGGACTACAGACACCATCACCATGCTCTACTACTGGTCCTATTGGACTACAGACACCATCACCATGCTCTACTACTGGTCCTATTGGACTACAGACCCTATCACCATGCTCTACTACTGGTCCTATTGGACTACAGACACTATCACCATGCTCTACTACTGGTCCTATTGGACTACAGACACTATCACCATGCTCTACTACTGGTCCTATTAGACTACAGACCCTATCACCATGCTCTACTACTGGTCCTATTGGACTACAGACACTATCACCATGCTCTACTACTGGTCCTATTGGACTACAGACACCATCACCATGCTCTACTACTGGTCCTATTGGACTACAGACACCATCACCATGCTCTACTACTGGTCCTATTGGACTACAGACACTATCACCATGCTCTAGACCAGACTATTGGACGACAGACCCTATCACCATGCTCTACTACTGGTCCTATTGGACTACAGACACCATCACCATGCTGTACTACTGGTCCTATTGGACTACAGACACTATCACCATGCTCTACTACTGGTCCTATTGGACTACAGACAATATCACCATGCTCTACTACTGGTCCTACTGGACTACAGACACTATCACCATGCTCTACTACTGGTCCTATTGGACTACAGACAATATCACCATGCTCTACTACTGGTCCTACTGGACTACAGACACTATCACCATGCTCTACTACTGGTCCTATTGGACTACAGACACCATCACCATGGTTTAGCCCAGGGTACTGGTTCACTACAGACACCATCACCATGGTTTAGCCCAGGGTACTGGTTCACTACAGACACCATCACCATGGTTTAGACCAGGCTGCTGGTCCTATTGGACTACAGACACTATCACCATGGTTTAGACCAGGGTACTGGTCCTATTGGACTACAGACACTATCACCATGGTTTAGCCCAGGCTACTGGTTTCATGGACCTCCAGGGTGTGTAGGGTTGGTTGTTCTTCCAGTGACCCACGAACACTCCTAGTTCAGCAGTGAGGTTTTGAAAAGTTCCGCTAGTTCTCTCAGTCTGAACACAAGCCCGTCCGTCCGTAAGCGACGAACCGACACAAGAATACTCTCGAAGAATAATAAAAACCACAAGAAATACTCTCAATCAACAATTTCCTCCTTTGACTTCAGTTTTCCTCTCTTGCATCTCTCTATACAATCGTCTTTTAAGCAAATATCCTCTTACTCTATTGTTTGTGTTGCTCACTCATCTTCCAGTGCAAAATCACATTTACAACAGGAAAGATGCCTCAAATATCACATTTACAACAGGAAAGATGCCTCAAATATCACATTTACAACAGGAAAGATGCCTCAAATATCACATTTACAACAGGAAAGATGCCTCAAATATCACATTTACAACAGGAAAGATGCCTCAAATATCACATTTACAACAGGAAAGATGCCTCAAATATCACATTTACAACAGGAAAGATGCCTCAAATATCACATTTACAACAGGAAAGATGCCTCAAATATCACATTTACATCAGGAAAGATGCCTCAAATATCACATTTACAACAGGAAAGATGCCTCAAATATCACATTTACATCAGGAAAGATGTCTCACATGCACCCAAGCTTTCAGTCAATACATTGTCAATGTATCCAAATCAGTATCCACACACTGATTCTATTCATTTTTGACGTGAAGTGGAACAGCAACACAAACGATTACAGTATGAAGTGCAAGAAATAGTTCTGGTGAAAGGAATGCCAGATTCTTCCAGGAATCCAAATACAATTTCTTCCTCCAAAACAATCACACCGACAAAAGCGGACCCATGGGAACAGTAATTGTGGTGATTAGGATTAAATTGATGCTTCACAGCTATTGTGTCTCCTTTATTGTAATTTGATTTTTTTTTTCTACAGTGTAGTTTCTTTTAAATGCTGCTCTGGACCGTGGAGACTAATGACTGCATGTCCCCTCTCTGAAATGCTCAATCAGTGGCTCGTTAGGACCAGCGACACATCCGGCTTTCATGATTTGATTTTTCACTTTTCTTTTCAGTTTCGTTCTCATCCGCCGTGCTGAGGAGCTGATAACGCCGAAGTTCTGATGAGACAAGGGGGAAATTCAGTGGCATGCATGTGTGTGTGTGCTTGGACATGTGGGCCTTGTGTACACACACATACTGACTGAGACATTAGGAGACGGAAACAAGTTGCACAGTCAATCAAGTGGAGCAAAAAAAAAACAGCATTCTCCCAAAGAGTGCTCTTGTATTCTATTTTCTCCCATGTTTCTTTGCTAGGAGAGATCTGGTTTGTTAGCCCAGGTGCGCTCAGCCTCCCTCTTCCGACGCTCTGCTCTTTACGTGAACGCACAAAGGAAACAGCCTTTATGATCACGCAGTAAGAAAACCCAGAAGCCCTTAATTAGCATTTGATTGCACTTTAAAAACCACTCAAGTGCATTAAAGAGTGATCACGCAGTCGGAATGGAGATTGGCTTCATTGACGGGCACGGCGACGTAAAGAGCTTGAGTGTGTTGATTCAAGCTGAGGTAAACACATTTTGTGCCCACCTACACACTTTATATCCTGCGCTGTCATTTATTTGCAGGCGAGGAACTAGGACGTTGGCAGGTTAAGATTAGTTAATATAAGTTAATAAGTTAAAAGGGGTGAGGAGAAGGTGAGTGCAGTTAAAGTGCTTGACTGTCCTATTCAGGAGCAATTTGGGCCCATAAAAGCTTGCACTAAAACAGACTCCGCCTGACACAGTGGAGTATTAGTGCCACAAAAGACACATAAACCTCGGTGATTCACACACACAGAAGCCCCAGGGCCTCTCTCCAGCCTCGCCTAATGAAGACCTGTATTTCACAGGCCCCAAACAATAAAGAACATGAGACTGAAGTGCTGGTTCCTGCCTACAAGCTCTTCTTCATCTGCATCCCCTCCCTCCACTTCACTCTAAAAGCCATGGCGGACCGGCTAAACCCAGGCTTTGTCTATTTGGGTTCCTCCACTATGTTGCTTTTGAATTAAGGGACTCATTGACTAACAATTAGAGTGGAGAAAGGCATGACATAATCAAGTGCTCTGACCTGCGATACCACAAATATGTGGTGTGTGCGTGCGTGCGTGTTTATTATATTATTGTAAGTCACTTTGGATAAAAGCGTCTGCTTAATGACTGTAATGTAAATGTAATGTGTTTTGAATGAAAAGGGATCAATTAGAGTTTATTTCTGCTAACTAGCTACATGATGCTTTAGTTGTCATGGTGAATGGGCTATTTATCAGATTCAACTATATCGCGAAATTTCTTCTTTCCAAAATGTTTTTACACCTAAAACGTTGTTGTTCCGTCCATGTAGATGTAGATGCCTGTATTTTATGTTTTAAAAGTCTAACAAGACAATACTTATTTCCTTAATGTCATAGTTCTGTAAAAAAGAGTTTCACATACAACATGGAAAGAATGAATCCAATACGCATACATGCACCACCGCCCACCACATTGGACAGAGCAGGTTGTTTTACAAATTGCTTATTTGTGTGGAAACTTTGGAACAGACTCATTGGGGGGGTGGGGGTAAGGGGGGGGGCAAGTCTACCCAGGGGGCCTACAGCGCATCCACTGTGAGACCCGTTTGAGCACGCGGGGTGGACATTATGTCACAGGGGTTTGCGCGCAGTCATTAATATACCTCCCTCCCTTTCAGAGGCGCGAGGCCTCCCGTGCCTCCCATGCATGCGCTCTCATCTGAATGCTAATTTCCTATTTAAAATCCTCCCTTGCGCGCGGGGGGACTGAATGATTCTGCTCGGAACCACAGATGTAGAGTATCAAACCCGCCCGCTCTTCGTGCAGCATTGAAGCCCAATTAATTAACCCGTGGGCTTTGCCGGCCAGGCTTTCCTGCTCTGGCCACAAGCGGTGGACTCGCTCTTAGATTTAAATGCGCATCTCATTTCCACGGCGATGACACACGCACGCACGGGGAGGCACTTTTGTGGAAAGAAAAAGAAAAAAGGGCAGTTCTGCCAGCCCAATATTCCTCACAATCCGACATAATCCCTCGAGATCCCGCCTTGGATTTCAAGGGTCTCGGAGGCGGCTGTGGGTCGGTCGACGTAGTTTAAGGGAATAAAACGCTTTAGTAGGATCCCATTGTTTGGCCCACGTACCCCGGCTACTCGCCATTGAGCGGCTCAAATAGAAAGTGACTGGCCTTTAATTGGAGTGGCCTGTAAGCAGTTGTCATATGGAAATATTTGAATAGAGATTATGTGCAGCACTTCACCCAAATCCACTCCGTTTAGGCTAGGGTCCTGGAGGGCGGTGGCAAAACCTGGGGATTAGATGAAGGACTAGCCGATATTCAGCCAATTAGCACTTTGACTGGATCAGAAACATGCTGGTTAACATTTGAAAGGAATTCGGAACACTTGGGAAGATTCCGTGTCTAACGGATAATAGCAGATGTGTCATAATATCGAGGATTAGGCGGTAATAGTTGTAATCTTGTCAGTTGTCATGTTTCACATTGTTTCCCAATTCAGACTAGCCGACAAAGTGGGCTAAAGCACAAGCCTTTGAGATAAGCAGTTGGGCCGTATAACATCCACTAAACGTTTTTATGGGGAGAGTGGTTTCATACCAAGTCTCAACGACAAGGAAACGGGCACTGTTGTTGTGAGGGTTTGGCATCCTAATCATGGCGTTTCCAATTGTGTGATTTATGTTTGGCGTCCAAATGTAGGCCATGATTAGGGGGCTGGTGGCGAGCGCAGTTTGGATGTATCTGGGAGGCGAAGGAGTAAATGGGCGTTTTATTTATCGCCGTGCCAGAGCCCCTCTAAGCGGAAGAGCGCCTTCCCAAATTGAAATATAGCGGAGTTTACTCTCCTGATTAGGGCTCGCTCGCCGCGCGCAGCCCAAGGCTATCATCAAACAGAGAACCCCCGCAAGCTTTGACACTTAATTGCGTGTGGATTAATGGAGCCCAGAGTGACAGCAAAGCTCCCGTATCTCAACACAAATAACCCGCAGCCACCGTCACCGAGAGGGCGCCAACCAACCGGTGGCCTGGTGTCTGCCATGTTGGAACGCACCTGAGATTTCTGAAGATTTCTCAGTTTGCATCGAAGTGTAGGGTATTTTGATTAGAGCTCATTTAAATATAGATTATTCGATTTAGAACGGGAACGGGATAGGCATATGCTACAGATACAGTGCGCTATGTGATTAACGTCTGTAAACTGTCTACACACAACTTTATCCCCAGGACCATCAGGAGATTCTCGATGCGAATTAAATGTGCTTTTCCATCGACTATAATCAACAACGTCAAGAAGGAACTCGGAGAACCACTAGACTAATTGGAGAACATACAGCTCTGGTCACACTATGGTCATAACCGTTAAGTCTAATTCTATAATTTGCCCAATAAGATTAAAATCGTGTTATTTGGCGATGATAATATGTTATTCATTCATCAGCTCTCGTTATTTTGATTGGGGTGACCTCTCGCAATTCTTAGACTACAACTCTGACCCTGATAACCTTTGCTCTGAATCTCCTCTCTGTGCACTTCTGTGGCTCCCTTTATTTTAGTGAAACGTTGTCGCCTAGCCTCTGCTTTATCCCACTTCTCTGCTTTACTCAGGGAAAGTTTTGTTTTCATTGAATGTAACGGAAAAGGTAAAGTTGTGTTTGAGGAAAAGCTGAGGCAGACCAGCAGCCATTTAGGGCACCCGCCTCCCCCCCCCCCCGGGGGTGTGAGAAGCCCTTAACCCGAACGGAAATGTGTCTGAGGCAGTCCACCGGCAGAAACCGGGCGGCCCTGGAGGGGCTCACCTGAGCGTTACCGTGCAAACCTCCCATAAAACACCGGCAGGCTGTGACCTTTACCGTAATACATCACGCGCCGCGGTGACAGAGGGGCCCTTCACAGGCCGATAATTTGATTACTATAACATCTGTAACATCAATAATGTCCGATGAGATTGTTTTGCGCAACCAAACATGCAGAGACCGTAAAGGAGAGCGAGGGAGAGATCGGTGTCATACCGTCATTGGCGGTTACCTCCGCTTGGTATTAAAGGGTCCTGGATGACCTCATCGAATAGGCTACCGCGTAGGTGACCTCAGATGATGATGATGATGATGACGAGGTTGGGGGAATATGATGATGAAGTTAGTTTGCGCATGCTACAGCCACATTAATCAATTACGCACAGATTACCAGGCTATAAGTGAACGCCACTGGCACGTTGAACAACCAAATCAGCATTATTATATTGCCATGGCCAGGGGCGCATCGGACAAACTCTGCAGACCAACAGTGCGGGTGTAGCAGCCGAGGAGTCGTCCTGCTTTGGGCCTCATTGCGCGTACGTGCATCTCCGGAAACTCCTGCTCTCGCAGAGAGAAAGAGAGCGAGAGAGAAGGGGGGGGCGGGGTTGGAGAGAAAGAGAATGTGGAATATAAATGTTTTGCTTAACCAGAGGAAACATTGCTCCCGCTAACCGATCGTCGAATCCATTAAGCTAATTTATTAAACGCAATTTGCCTTGTGTCATTGAGCTGAGTAATGCTGGTTAGAGTTAAAAACGGGGAGACAAGGGGCCATTGGGCGGGACAGCGGGGAAACACGGTCCTGACACGCAGAATTAGAGAGGAATTAAGAGACTCAATGAAGAGGTGGTTCCAGGATAAACAGGGCTGCAGTGGACGGAGAGGGCCGTGTGCTGCCCAGCCATCCAGACATTCAGGCTTCTATAAACGCTCTTTTCCCTCAGAATGAAGTCTTTGATTCCGATTTGATTGATACAAAATAGTTTGCATGTTCAGCCTAGGCACATGAGCTAAACTGCATGATTTCGGGGACTTGCTGGCAGCATTCCCACTGGCACTATGCATGATTAGCACTTTTCAACGCTAGCTAATATGGCCGAGGTTGTTTTCCCCATACACCCAGCATTAAATCATCCCTGAGTTTGTTTTGCAATCCCCCTTTGTTCTGCTCGGAGGGTTCCCGTATTTGCGGGCGTCCTGGTGCTACTATTAGGCATAGAGGCCTTGAAGCCGCCTGCCTTGAATTCCAAGCTTGACTTGCTTTTTGCAAACCCTCCCAAGCTATTTGTCTCACCAGTCACAACTGTTAATGTTACATTAGGAGTTTGATGTTTCATCATTTTAACCAATATTGTTCATGATAACGAATGTAGAATGAAACCACAAGGAACGCGTTCGAATTCCCTCAGAAGGTTTCAGTGAAGAGAGAGAAAAAAAACACGCGCCATGGTTATTAGCTTGGGTAATTTATTTTGTGTAGGCTATGTCAGAAAACAAGAAGGCCAGAAAAAGAATACGGGCTTTCTTTTCCATTACCGAACATTACAATCTTATTTCCATCACTGCACCGTTAAGTAATTTGCGAAAAAGCCAACAGAGTCTAGCGGCATTCTCGTGGCGTGTGTTAAAACCCATTACTTTGCCTTTTAATCAAACCGCGCGCTCGTGTCAAAACGCACTATTTTCGCCATGCATCTCCTCGCGCTCGTTCCGGTTCACCGGGTGACCTTGAAACTGTTTGCTCTCCTAAACATCTTCTCTCTCTCTCCCCCGCCTCTCCCCTCCTGGCCTCCTCGGATCAAACCTCTCATCCATTTCTGTCTATACCCAGGGAAATACACATCAGCAAGAAACAGGCGAGCGTGTATTGGCAAAGTAATCACTTTTTAGAAAGTGATAATGATAACGATGATGATAGAATTTGGAGCCCGTGGCTACATGAGAAACCAGACTTGCCTTGAGTTCATTCTCAGCATGAACACGAGTGCTATAGTCAATATTGTGTTATTTTAATCGAATTATAATGTATTTGTGTAACATAAATCACGATTAACCGAACGAATTAGATTAATATGCGCCATAATTATAGTCCACCGTTATCACTGCACCGCTGATAATGGATAGACGTTTAAGTAGGCAAGTTACACAGTGGTATCAATTGATTTAATTGGCAGGATACGCGGGTAATGACTCTAGTCCAGACGTCCAGACAGGAAGAACACACCAGAACTTTCAAAGACCTTTTGGATACAATGTTTTGGTGCGTTATTATCCCAAGCAAAGCGTTTCAATTAATTCGAGGAACGTTTTCTAAAGGTTTTCTAAACGCTGGTGTGTGTGTGTGTATTTGTGTGCTTGTGCGTGCGTGTGTGTGTGTGTGTGGAGGGGGGGGGGTAAGCAGCAACATTCGGTGTGTGTATGATTTATCGCGATCCCGGGAGCACAGCTCCAGGTTTGGGCCCGTCCTGTCCTAACGCATTTTGCTCCAGCCATCAGCTATGATTAAACACCTGCTGTTGCGGGGGAACAAAGCGCGCTAATCCAATATGTATTTCTGACATCTTAAATATCACCCAATCCCCTGACATCACCGCGCCGCTTTTCCGCGGGATGGAATTCTAAAACATATTTTTCTAATTTATGGACGGACTATAAATCAAAATTAAGCCCATGGACAACGAAATATGCATCAGTGCAAACTGACGACGAAGAAGGCTAGCAACATGCCCACAGACGAGTGAGGCATATTCTCTGGCTGTGATAGCAAGCTGTGTGTTACACTAAGCTATAAGCAGGCTTGGGCTAACTTTACAAACTAGACTTGTGGTATAGCTGTGTAGCCTACGGGTTGAATTGCATTTGTTTATGCGTGCGGTTCTGTGTAGTGTTTGTTAAATATGATATAGTGTTGATGTGAGTACATTTGGGACCTTTCACTTATAATTCAGAGTTGTTAAACTTAAACATTGTGCAGCATTGCAACCCCCCCACTCCAGTATGTTTGTATTCAGTAGGCTAAGGTGATTCATGATATAGACTAGGTCAGAATACAAGAGTTATGTGAGCCTGTTGGCAGCAAACCCTCTCTGGTTCTCCCTTGGAATCACAGAAATATACAATTTCCGTATACAGTCGGTTAGCACAGCACGCGCCTGAACCCCACGATAAGCATATTGTCATTTACGGCCAGAAAGATTCCCATACTCAAAGGGCCAACAGACTCCTTCTCTCCCTCTCTCCTTCTCTCCCTCTCTCCCTCTCTCCCTCTCTCCCTCTCTCCTTCTCTCCTTCTCTCCTCAGACCGGTGTGACCATGACAGACACTAAAGAGCGCTCGCGGGGGGGGGGGGGGGGGGGGGGGGTGTACTCACCCCCCGACCACTGTCCTGGTGCCCTGACGCTCATTGTATCTGACTCCTCAATTCCGCTGCTTCCACGAATTTCCAGCAGACTCTTGGCGGCGTATTACTGCGCTATGAACTATCTGGACAACCGGCGTTTGTAGCTTTTCTGCCGAGGTAATGGGTTTTACTGAGCCATGTTAGTGTGTAGAAATACCCGAGGAATACACCACAATACAGGCCTCATAAAAAGGCCAAACCTTTATTCCACTTGCTCCATTTGCCTCACATAATGTCCTTTGTATAAGTGTGTAAAATTACACTGTGAAGTTTATTCTACCACTACAATGACCCATTACAGGATAACTGAAATACTAACGAAGATAATTGTTTATAGTGGTCGTAATGAATCCAATGATGATCACATTTCGCGCCTCTTAATGAAAATAAAGTAGTATATTTTGAGCCGTATAAAGTTTGTGGGCAATAGGGCGGGTAATTGTCATAATTTTTTGTTATTGATATTTATGTAAATAAGCATAATATCTTTCATTTAACCATTTACACCAGATGAAACTGTTGCAGTGGCTTAGGAATGAATTTGAGCGCTGAGTTTCAGGACCTTGGACAGCGACCGCGAGCAGCAGCTGGCTCCCTAACGCTGGAGAAGTTGCACTATACGCAATTTAGTAAAAATAAAACACTAAGTGCAATAT
>NC_140235.1:39076162-39091162 GCF_949987555.1 Borostomias antarcticus
ATTCAATTCATCAGTTGGTGAGATTGCCCATTATTCTCAATGACTATTGTTTTTTCACCGCGTCGATTGGATTTTGATTGTGAACTGTGGTAGGCAGAGACTGGTAATCTTAAGTCCATAGAAATGTATTCATTAATCAATATATGACTAATGTGCAAGATATGAGGTCAGACTTTATTCACTCAGTTGTGACTAAAGGATAAATGTACTTTTCCATCTGAGATTCAAATGAACCAGCCATTACAACATTTGTTTTAAATCGGACATATTTCCATAGAAAATGATGTTTATCAATGAGGGATGTCTGTGGTGTAACTCTCCGTTAATAATAGGTCACACTTGTATTGCTATTACTACTGCTACTGCTACTTTTATAGATGGACGGATTAAACGACTTGTACCTTTTTGACATTTATGAAACTGTTTAATAAAGCCAGGCAAAGATACACTGTCAAAGAAAATGCAGGGATCACACAACACAGAGGATCAAAGTCTCCAAGCGACCGGCGCCGGACGCCGAGCGCGATGGCGTCCGTCTGGCTGTCTTCCATGACACAGCCTCTGTCTGCTGTAGAGCCTTCGTGCGGTTCTGTTTGGTACCGGCGCCGCGGCGGCGCGGCGGAGCTGTGAGTGAACCTCGGGGCTGGGGGGGGGGTGACATCCCGACCATGGGGATGACATCCCGTCCCGCCAGGGTTCCGGGCCCCTGGCCCCGGGCCCCCCCCCCCCCCCGGCTGAGTGGCCCTCAGATGAGAGAGGGGAGGGATGGAGAGACCCTTTGTTTTGACCGGGCCCTGGGATCCAGGGGTTAGCGTCTCGGGGCTCGGGGATGTGTTCTCAGCTCCTCTGCTGGATCGCTCACACAGACCACAGACCAGCGTCACTCAGGATCGGAGCCTGGCGCGCTGTCACTCACGCGCTGTCACTCACGCGCTGTCACTCACACGCGGACCCCATGGAGGAGCCAGGGTTAGTATGACAGAGACAGCTGTTTTAGAAAAGCCAAGCATCTCTGGACCTCTAGAACGTTCTATTTCTCTTGTTTTAGTCTGCGGGTGTAGCTGTGTGAATTATTTTTTGTCTTAACTTTCTTGTAGAATGAACTGTCGGCCATATATCCTTTGTTCAATGCTCATGACATGTTCTGTTTGATCTTTTCAAAACTTTTGAATAGGAAATTGCAATACAGGGATTGCGTACGCATGTATATGCCGCAACCTGATGATGATGATGACGATGATGATTTGCAGCATATGATATCATGTGATTTAATATGACTATTGAGACTACTGGTATAATCATATTACCCCCCCAGATTTCCATATATCCATGTATTTACCATTGCACTTTTTCAATGAGTCCTCATGCGACATCATTTCCTGTCCCCGGCACCACTTCCTGTCTCCCCCTCTGAGAGATGCCGCTAACTAACCAGGCTCATAGACAAGCCCCTATTAGAGACGGCTGGCCCTGAGTGGACTAATCACAAAACTCATTTTCCCTTACAAACCAAAAGCCCCACACACACACACACACACACACACACACACACACACACACACACACACACACACACACACACACACACACACAAAACCCTCGCCCCGTAAGGGGAGGGGCCTTGCGGCAGGAAGAGGACCCCCCCCCCTCCTCCTCCTCCTCCTCTCCTTCTCCCCCCAGCGGAGAGAGAGTGTAGGGAGGGCAGGAGCAGCCAGCTGGGCTGTAGGAGTAATAAAGAAGGAGAATCAATAGGGCATGCAATGGAGCCAAGGTGCTGTCGTTCATCACGGCGCCTCCCTGGCTCCCATCATTCATCATGCTCAATGAGCCAGCAAATAGGAAAATGACTATTTGTATCAAACACATCTGCACTCATCCACCAAGGTATTTTATTCCCATTAACTCACAGAGTAAAATACGCACAGGGTTGTTGTTTCTTTCCCCCCCTCCCTCTCTTGTGATTGTGTGTGTGTGCGTGTGTGTGTGTTTGAGTGTGTGTGTTGTTGTCTTTGTGTGCCAGGTGTGTAGTCTGTTTGTTATAGGCTGGTGTGTTGTTGGGAAGATTTCTGCGGAAAAGAACAAATTTACGGCCGTGTAGCTGTGTGCGGAGGTACATCTTTACGAGGCGCTGTTCAGCCCTCCAAATATCTAACCCCCCCCCCCCCCCCCCCATCAACCCTTCCTACTTCCTCCTCCACGCACCTCTCAAACCCAACCCCTTATCTTCTATGTGCTGTCATTGGTGAATTTTTGTCCATGTCTTCATCAGCTGTTTTCCTTTTAAGCTCCTCTCTTTGTCTTTAGGCAGTCACACACACACACACACACACACACACATTCTCTGTTTCCGTTTTGGGTGTATGCTGTTGTTATAAATCTCTGTGGTTGACTGTAAGTATGGGTTATGTTATTCCAGGACGGTGTATTCATGCCTTCGCTCCATAAATGACCCGTTGCCAGGTAAGATGGAGGTGCATCTCTCAGGCTAAAGGCTGGATGGGATGCAAATGTGGAGCACTATCATCATTATAGTGTAATACCCCATGAAATGGTGAGATCATTACAGGCTATGGCAGCATCATTATCGCCTACCAGCTTTATGAGCTTCTGGGGAACGGGAGGGAGGGCTGTATAGGATAGAGACGTGGGGTGTGTGTGTGTGTGTGTGTGTGTGTGTGTGTGTTTGCATGGTTCTGTAATCTACCCCCTCTGTAACCTTTACATTAAACCAATGCTGTTTGTTTTCATTCTTCTCCCCTGGTGCCAATCCTATCACATCAACATAGGCCACCAATTTTAATTGAATGTGTCAAATTTTGATTAATGTGCTGGATCTTGAAACAAAAACATAAACAACTAGATAATTAAATTTGGAATAATGAAATAGCAAAGTCTGTACTGGGTTCAGGGTTGGAATGCTTTAAGATGTTCATTGGGAGCCATTTCAAGTCTTTGAAGTTGATTGTTTGGCCTGATATTATGTTTTATTTAGTTTAATATGAGTTCACATTCATACAGTAAATCTGCCTGGCATCAGGTTTATTTGTACACTGCACTGTAATTGAAACGGATGACATGGGGAGTATAAGATATTATATCATGCTATTGCAAGCTGTAATAAGGTACAGTATTTCGATGTTAAGCACGTTGTCTATGTTCTTAAAATCTGCATTTACTCAGAACAGATGAGGTAATTTAGAAAAAATGGTTGTCTTTTTGGACAATCATACCCTGTGCAATTGATACAACCCACTAACCGTCATTGCACAATAGCAGAGGTAGGCCCAGGGTATAGAGGTTAATAACACTGTAATTTAGGACTAAGTTGAACGAGAAAGGCTATGATTTTGCAAATGTCTGAAATGAGGCTCTTTATTGCCTATTACCCACACTTCACTTAGCTTACTGTGGCCTCGTTCACGATGGTGTCATTCATCGCAGTATGTTACAAAGTATAACTGATCAAGGTAAAGGCCATTAGATAACAGCCCTCGTTCCCATTCCCACTTCTCTTACACCAATGTAGCGTTGGGGCGAGTGAGGGACTCGAACACACGCCATCTGCATCCAAGCTCCTTAGAGCAGAGCCGGTCCAGGTCGTTCTTGGCTTGACGAGGGGAAAATGAACGGTTCACATTAGCCTCGCGCGCATTCCCCTCTCAGGAGCTGAGAATGTCACGTTCCACTTTCTGCGTTTCTCCTCTCTTCTCTCTCTTCTTTTTCCTCTCCTCTCTCTTCTTCTTCTTCTCCTCCTCTTGGCTAGACGCCGGTGCCCTGCTTTCAGTCCAACCCTGGGGAAGTCACAGCCTGCATGCAGAAACAGACCTTTCAAATTCATAAAATTCATAGTATTTTTCACAAATGAATGAACACAATTTTCTACCAATTTCCTCATTATGCAAATATGCAAAATATCACATTTAGGCCAATTATGGTCCCACACAGTTCCAAATTCATCCGTTTAAGCCATAATTGCAGAAACTACCAAATAATTACTGTCGCTAATTGGGAGTATTTGTGACAGATACAACAAATTCTCTCACAAATTACATTTTATTCAAGGAGCCACTGAATGCCCCTGCAATTGTTATCAAAGTCTAATTTAACTTACATAACGAAGTGAATTGAGTGCTTGTTATCAAATTTGAACAATTCATAAAGCTCTAATGGGGAATGATGAAGTAAATTGGTCCGACCCATACAATATTTTCCTGATCTTCTTCCCCTCTCCATTTGCAGGAGATTGTCTCCTGCTATCATGCTAGGTGTCATAAAATGGACAGCTGATAAAAGATGATGGGCCCTTGTTTTTATAACCGCTTTTCATTCTCCCCAATCATTTCTCCCATTGGCAGCATAGGCTATTCAAATTAAGAGCTATTATTATTAAATATTTTAGAGCTCTTGAACAAGAGAAGGGCAAAGTACACAGTACCATCAACCACTCCCTCCAATACCGCCGCTCTTTTGACTTACTGGACCGGTGCTACAGCCTACATTTGGGGGAAGGTCATCTTTGGACACGGACATTTATTCTGCCTTAACGCCAGACACAAGCATTTATAACTGTCTTGCTGGTGACCCGTTAGCGGATTATGGATGTCCCCCTCGGGTAGTGATTTGTTTAATCCGTGGAAATGGTCCTGGTGCTATGTAAACAAGCCAAGAGCGGAATGAAGGCGGCCACCCAAGCGTAGCAGGGAGGCCTATTTGTCAGAGAACCTTCATAAAATACGCGGCTGGTGCTGGAAAGGTGATGTCTCCATTTTACGCAGAGGGCACTAAGAGTCTAAAAGGCCATTCTGTTGGCTCGAGACTGGGTTAATTCTTTGTGGGATAATGTGCAGTAACATGGCTGAGTTGTGTAGTGAATAATGCTCATACTTATTTATAGAGTATTTTTAAAGATTCCAATGCGTTGCTGAACAAAACTTTTTAGAGTAGGCTGAATGACTTATCATGCAGAATTTAAAATGCCTACTTGTATACATTCCTGCTCTCAGGAAGAAAGTTATAGCTTTTAGGTTTAATCCACGTGTTCTGAACTGCTACAGTAGAGGTGTTTCGGGGAAAAATATATCAGCCAATTTCAGTAAAAATACGACCGATTTCTGAACCGCTTTCAGGCTCCTCGGTCCTGAAATATTCATACAATTTAGCTGTTCGACTGCTGTGTAACACAATCACAATGGCCCTGAAATACATTTAAATCAGCTTAGTATTTTTACTGGGTGGTTCGGTTTGTCAGTTATTTCAATGTTACACCCTCAAACAAACTCGACCACACCATGTTTGATCGATTCATTATGAATCTTATTTGATACTAATATGGAAATTATTTGATCTATTGTCGTTTAATAGCCATAATAGGCATGTACCAATGTACCAACATCCTATGGCTTAGCTAATGACTGACGTCATTGGTTAGCCTATATTCTGGTGTAGGGGGTTGTTGCGCATTTCAATTTGGTTTTGAGAGCATTGAGACCATTAGTCTGTATACCACTTAGATAAACTGTCAAATGTTTTGCAAGATGGTGCTGTAGCCTTTTAAATAGCCTACTTATTTTAACAGTCTACGAGATTGTTAATTACTTCAAATTGAATATAATGTCATAAACATTCTGTAAAACTAGCTTCAGACACGAACGAATATAGCCCAGGTATTTAAAAATGCATCGTCCCCTTGAGGTATAAGTGGTGGAGATGAATGCCTGCTTCTCGCCTGAGTCGAACCAATCGACCAGGGTGAATTTCTAAATTGTTTAATTTTCAGAAGACTCGCCTATAAAAGACCCTAGCCTAGTCCCTCCAGTACATGTTTCAGTCTGGTAAAATAGGCAAGGTGCCCCCCCCCCCCCCACACACGCACCCCATCCGCCCTTTCTCTCCCTCCCTCCCTCTCTCTTGGTTTTTGGGGTCCGTTCCCTCCACCCCTACAACCCCCGACCGAGGCGCGCGGCCCTTTACAGAGGATCATCCAGAGAGTGAATAGAGATGAAGGGGGAGATATTAAGTGACTCTATATAACATCCAGGACACAATGGCGTAGTGATTGATGGCGGGCAAAGTGGGAACAGCAGGACAGGGGGAACCCTTGGAGACAGCGCGCGCTGTCAACATGCGAGAAAAGAAGGAGAGGACAGGGGAAGAGTGCATGGGGGGGGGGGGGGGGGGGCACGTCTCTGGAGGGGCGTGCAGGCGCCTCCTGGCGGAGTTTGCAGTCTATTTGTGTGAGTAATCAGCGACGCCCCCCCCCCCCCCCACCCCCCAACCACCCCGCTCTCTGTCAACCGTGTTTACTCACTTATTTTCTCAACAAGACAGCCATTGACACTGGATGGATGGGGGTAATCCGGCCCAGAGAGGGACGGCTCTGGTGAGGTTACAGGTCTGAGATAGAGCACCCTCGACACACTCCCCTCACCTAATCTTCCGGCAAATATTTATCACTATCAATTTGGTCCGACTCCCTGACATTAAAATACCGCGTATAGATAACCTCTTGCAGGAGAATCGACCAGTCCCCCCCCCTCCCCAGACTGTCCAGCTCCCGCTGCCCGTAGTGGAGGAGACAGACCGGAGGGTAGAGAAAGGAGAAGGTCACTTCGCAGACGCAGATGAAAAGGCATGTCTGATAGCTCACCCGTGCTTTATTAAATCGGTAGGCATGTTGGTAGAAGACCAGGCCAGTCAGTGTATAGGGCAGGCACATCATTAACGTAGGCTAATATCTATGGCTCTACAGCGCAAGTTTCACACTGTTGGAAAAACAGATGGTGTAGCGGCCTATAATCCAATGAACCAGTTCCTCATGGCGCACTGTCAGAAATGTCTAGGCTATTATAGTCTATCTGTCATATTTCCAACTTTATCTTTTTTAAAGCGGGGGGAGTGAGTGAAGGAGGGTGCGAGCGTGTGATGAGAAGAGAGGGGTAGGGAGAGAGAGAGAGAGAGAGAGAGGGAGAGAGAGAGAGAAATGGCAGCAGGTGCCAGTGTCCTGGGCAGATGCACCATGTGCGTGAGCATACAGCTGATTTGCTCGGCTTCTTCCTCTCTCTCGCTAATTGACCGGCCGCGTTCATACGCACATTCTCACTAATTTCACATTTGCTATTCCAACAGTAGCCTAACCAAGGCACATCTTGTGGAATACATTCCACCCTCAGTTACCACAGACTTCATCAACGATTTTTCAGATAAATTAGGTGCTTTGTTTGATAATCAAATCTCCGTGATTAAGTCTTGTTACCCCTCAACGAATATGCAGGCTACCCCAATGCTACAGGAAACATAGTACCAGCGTATAATCTCCTTGGGGTAAACACACACACACACACACACACACACACACACACACACACACACACACACACACACACACACAGTCGTCTGTTAAATCAGGATCTTAAACGTGGGCCATTAGCCTACTTTACCCTTTTAACAAATATGGAGATTAGCCATCAGCCTAGCCTTTAAACCACTGTTCTGAGGTGTGTGGGTGTGGGTGAAAAAGACATCAGCCAATTTTTCGTCAAAAAATAGGGTAGCTACGCCGGATTTCTGAACCGCTGTCCATGGTCCTGAAATGTTCATAGGGCTACAATAGGCTAGGTGTTCGACAGCTGTGTAACACAACCCCGTTTTGAGGAAGGCCTAAGTTTATGAACCACACACACACACACACACACACACATACACACAACGCATTAGAAAATTCCAAAGTCATCCAGTTTGCTCTAATCATTACAATTAGTCCTGAATTATCACCGGACTCTGACAGACGTTCCTTGTAACTCTCTTTCATTTCCACCCCGTGCTAATCAGCGGCTCTCATTACAAACGCTGATTAAACTGCAAATTACCCAGCAGTGGCCCCGTCCGCGCCTACCAGAGCCTCGCTCAATATCAATTAAGCGTAGCAGCCCGTCTGTAGTCTCCCAGCGCTTCCAAATGCTTGATAGTGGCACTTATTAGTTTGGAAAACTCGGAAAATACCAATAATCAACGGTCTTGCAGAGGGAAAAGCGCCCAGGACCCATCAGTCCTAACACAATAGATCTATCCCTGTTTATTCCTCTGCCCCTTTCGTTCAGTTTTGCCCAAACAGGCGTGCAGGCCTCGCGTAATAACCACCGTCAACTCTGCAGTGCCTGAGCCCCGCACATGCGTTCACTCTCTCCAGCGCGTCAAAGCAAGGCGGCGGGGAGGTAAAATGTATTAGACAAGGTAATATCTTAGGCTTTTTAGAGTCACTTTTGGAATAACGAATAGGATTAACGCATGACAAATCTAAAATCTTACATCATTAGGTCGTTCCGGTAGCGGAGAGAATGAATAGGGCCTAAGTATTTTTTACCCTCACTTTAACCTCTACAGCCTTGGTGGAACAGAAGTTAATGACAACTCATTATATGTATTTATTTCATTAGAGGGAGAGATCCTCTGATTAGCCTACAATTATTTTTGTTCTCTCATTACATGTAAACCTGTCCAACTGGTAAAAGTGGACACGGAATAGCGGGGATGGAGGCATGACTTCATTTCTCATGAATCGCATTTTATTTCTGCCAGTTATTCATGCGCGAAGTCTGAAAATGCTGTGCCTGTTGTTAACAATTGATTAGAAACGCATTGGTTAATGATTATGGGTTGTACTATGATGAGTATTGGCCAATTATTCGTGGTGCTAGTTTGTTCAATCTTTAAGAACATTTAGAAAAATAAGTTAATATGTTTAGCTAACACTGAGGGCTGACAATATTTTACTGGTTTGATTTAACATGGTATAGAGTAGCCTAACTTTTAATTGTTTTACTTTCTACTAAGATGTACAGCCTAGTTGTGTCAACTATAAACTCCATAGCTTATCCTTTATCTGTGATCTGAAAGCAGGCGTTGCTTTGCCCACACAGTCCACATTGTAATACAACATTTGCTGGCTTGCTTTTATTTGTGATGCAAGTCAATGGAACCTTGAAGAATGAGCTATGATTTAAAATTTTTATTTTTTATTTTTTATCTCTCTCTCTCTCTATATATATATATATATATATATATATATATATATATATATATATATATATATATATATATATATATAGCCTATATATATATATATAACCCAAATCAATAAGGGACGCAGACACATAGCCTAGAATCAAGAGGTTGGTACTGAATGGGCTGTCTCTGTAATATACACAACACAACCATCTGTACCCCTTAAACGATAAACTACTTGGAAAGAAAGAAATAGACGGTAGACCTACGTTTGACCAGTCCACTAAAGTTAGGCTACTGTCCAGACATCTGTCTTTCAGCAATAGCAGCAGACCTTGGCTATTTGTAGCCTATCATATGATTTAAAAGCACATGTTGTAATACTTTCTTGCCACCATATCAAATCAACCATCGAGTAAAAATATATATCTGTTGATAAATACAAATTGGCCACGCGCCTCTAACGAGGCTCAGAGATTCAGCCTGATCTGATGCAGTCTAGCCTCTAACGAGGCTCAGAGATTCAGCCTGATCTGATGCAGTCTAGCCTCTAACGAGGCTCAGAGATTCAGCCTGATCTCATGCAGTCTAGCCTCTAACGAGGCTCAGAGATTCAGCCTGATCTGATGCAGTCTAGCCTCTAACGAGGCTCAGAGATTCAGCCTGATCTGATGCAGTCTAGCGCGCAGACTGCCTGCGCATCACGTGACTCCCACCAGACAGGAACTGGAAAGTGGTGAGGCAGCAACGTTCAGCTTCAGACAGTAGCCGTTTCATTATTCCAGTATAAAAACAGATATTCCCTCTTTAAGAACATCAGTTAGCCAGCGGGTTGTCATGGCTGATCCTAGAATAAGACAAATCAAAATCAAAACGGGTGTTGTTAAGCGGTAAGTGGACGTTTTTCATGAAAGATAGCATGCTAACGTTAGCCAGCTAAACATAGCTAGCACAGGCTAGCTCCGCTACCGCTGCAGTGCAGTGACTGTTAGCCAAGGAACCCCGCTAGCATCGCTAGCTTTTAGCTGGGAGGTGCTAGCCGAGTCCAACACCCCAAAACAGTTAGCTACCTTCGCTAGTTGAACACAAGGGCTTCAGTTGCCAAGCCAGTTTATATGTGCTGACATGGCCTGCTAGCTGCTCTCTAGCTAGTGCTGTTTGAAATGGTACTTTGGTTGGATGGTAGCACTACTTAGCCTGCAGTGGTGGCTGACTCATAGACCAGAATGTGCACTTTGTGCTCGTCCTCGTCGGTCATTTCTCAACTCATTCACTTGTGCTTAATACCCAGCTAGCATGCTCAATATGCGCAATCTTGCAAGTGCACTATTAGCTGACTCACGTTCTACATAGCTTGCTTCAATGTAATAGTAAGTAGTAGTCTAGGTAGTGCTTGCTTAACCCACTGACCCTTACTAGCTGGCTAACGATAGTGATTGCAGGCCTTGTGTACTACGTATGTCCTTTACCACTAGTATGGTGGTATTTGGTGGTATACTGTCTGGTATATTATACGTTATCTGTATCTTGTATTAGTGATATATTGCACTCACTGCTACTCCTTTTCAGATCTCTCTACATTGATGTGTGCACAATCTAGGAGATATCTAGGAAAAATATTGCACTGCTCTTTGTAGTTGTATGATGTTGCATGTGACTAATAAACCTGACTTGGCAACTTAGTGTTTTTCTGGGCCTTATATAGCTAGCAAGTGATTGAACGTTTATGGCAAAATAAACATCAGGCTGTTACTACCATGGAAGAATATGCTATATTAGACAAACGCGTCTTTCTCAAGTAAATATGCCATGCATTGTGCCCAGACGGTGAAAAGACAGTGTGGAATAGATTTATTCTCCCTGTCATTATTACTTCCTGTAAACTCAGCATTTCTCATTAATCTAGACTTCCACATCATTATTAAAAATGTGATTCAGGCATAGTCATAGGGAATGTAATGTTAGCCTATGCTCTTTACATGGAAAGTCATCAGCTTCTCTATGGCTTCCCCATCAATAGTAGCCTAACAAATGATATGGTGATGTGGTGGTCCTCCATGGCAAATGCTGCTCACTGTAAATGGAAAAGTAGTCTTGAGCGGTATGTAGCAGCAGACCTGGCTCTCCCACCAGCCTGCCGGGTCCCCACTCGTGAGTGGCCTTTGCATAATGTGCTATCGATTGTGGTCAGATTACTAACAGGCTCACTGATGATACAGGGTAATGGCGCTGGCGGGATTTCACAGCGAGGATGATGTCACAGAGGATGATGTCACAGAGGTCCACTGCAGTGGGTAAAAAGCCCCAGTCCAGAGTCACATGATCCTTTATCAACTAGTTCAAACACATCTGTAGAGATGACTCGGTTCTTATTTCCTTTGCACAAAATAGATCTACCGGTACTTAAGCTTCTATTCTTGTGACTGAATACTCGTATGCCATCGAAGCATGTTAAGAGCAAAGCAAGGATAGGTTATTACCGTTCAACTTCCATTACCCATTTGTATGATGGCCTTGGTATCAGACCCTCCAACGCCTCAGTTAGAAAAATGAAAGGGCCTGTCTGTATCTTGTGTCCATCCCTCTCTCCCTCTCTCCCCCCCTCCCTCCTTCTCTTGTATCTCACCTTCCTCTATATGCATCCTCGTATACGGTATCTTACCCCCCCTTCTCCTGTTTTTAGAGAGCACAGAGGAACCAAGCCTGCCCCCCCCCCCCTTCAGGCCTCTTCCCTGTGGCTTTGCACATTCCAGTCAGTGCCTCTCTGTCCTAGCGAGGCAGATGCCCTTAATAAAATGACAACAGTAATTTGCCTTTGTCATTCGGGGGCCCTGGCACAGACTACGTCGTGGCTCAAAAATACAGTGCTAGACGGGGGGCGGCCGAATGTGTGTCGACTGGTTCTAATTCCCTTTTTTTTCTATTTTCCAGAGAGCTGCCTTTTCCATTAAGCCCGAGGTGGCAGGTCTATTTAAAACCAGCCACGACCCCACCCCTGATTCACACACCGCTCCAAGTCTGAGAGAAATACGAAATTAACATCAGGACCGGGAAAAGGGGGGGGATGGACATTTTGTTATTAGACTGTCCTTCAGTTTTATTCAAATTATTTCAAGGCCCCTTCCTCCCTCTCTTCCTCTCTTTGCCGCCGCCTTTTTTACTTTAAATAATCTCAGCGGTGGCATCACTCATTCCGTGCAAAGCCAGAGAGGGAGGGGAGGGGAGGGAGCCGCCATTGCATATGGTGCCTGCTTAAAAGCGCCTTGATGGAAACGTATTAAAATGAGCGGTAATTGACGTAAAATATGACAGAGTGCCGTCGGCTTCTTCGGCTAGGCGCGGCGCCGTGCAACGCGGAGGGAAGGGTCTCCGGTAATGTGACTGATTAATGAAGGATCACTCACTCACGCTCACGCAGCTGATTTTATGAAAAATGAATTTTGCGTCGTTACTCCGACAAGCAAGTGCATGCCGGAAAAAGACTATTAGTTGTGAATCATTATCAATAGCGATATTTTCAAACTCCATTATGCCAATCAGGGTCGGAATTTATTTAATAGATTTAGTTTCATTTGGCCCGTAATTGATAAATAATCAAAATTTATCAATGTACTCAAGCCCATTTTCACTAACAATCAAGGAAAAGTGGCCCATTTACCACCTGACTTGGTCCAAATTAGGGACTAAATTGATGATCAATTAATCCTAGAAAGGGTTAGCGTGTGTGTGTGTGTGTGTGACTGTGTTCATTCTATCAGGCAGGAGGCTAAAAGTGGCAGATAAATGGAGATAGGAGTCTTGTAAGCGCGGTGATCAGGCGGCTGATGGAGGCCCTCTGCATCCTCGGCTAACGACAACACAGGCTGCAGATTCACACCAGCAGAGCACACGGCGCCTGAGAAATGCACGCTTGTGTAGGGAAGTGTTTCTACATGACCTAAGTCGGGCTACAGCCTACTAAACGTCCTTTCTACAAGCCTGACAATGAGAGCAGCTAGTTATTCACAAGGTAAGTAAGAAGAACTACAGGGTAAATGAGCTCCACAGCTCCCTAATTCTAGGGGTCAGAGGTCAGGTTAACTTGTAGCACATTTGGGCCTGGGTTAAGCTATAATTTCCTCTTCCAACAGTCAAGAGTAGAGGAGAATGAGAGCCGTTGACCAGACTGTAGACTTTGCTCTAACTGTGCAACTGGTCTTTTGTCGTCAGCTCTGTCTGGCTGGTTGTGTGTGTTTACGACTCTGTTGTTGATCGGACATTACAGTGTGAAATGAGCCTGACGTGCCACCTGGTTTGCTTTGCATAACCATTTGGGAACTCTCCATTGGAAACTGTTTGGAAAAGGGCACGCACTTACAAATACTTGGCAGGTATGAACCATCTGTCTATCACGCGCTAACTTCAAGGCTCCTTGCTGTCGTCACACCTAAACCTGCCCGGCGTAGCTGTTTGTATTTTAAATTCCTCCGAACCAACGGCGATTGGCGAGACCGTTGTCTGATCTGGCACGAACGGATCTCTATGGAGAGTGTCCAGACTGATTTGCGTAAGAAACAGAATGCGAGCTCGCGAAATCGGGACGATCTCACAAAGCTAGTGTCAAACCAGTGTTGGAGTACGAAAGTGACGAGTTTTTTTCTTTCCACCTCACCTCTTTCCACCTCACCTCTCCATGTTGTCTGTTTGCAGGCTGGTGAAGGAGAAGCTGATGTACATGAAGGAGGCCAAACAGCAGGAGGAGAAAGTGGAGCGTATGAAAGCGGAGGCTGGATGCGAATACGTCCTCAGGAAACAGGTGACTAGAGACTAGCGCTGCCCCCCTGAGAGTCAACGAGTCCAATCATCAGTTGGAGACCATTAAAGGAGTAGTAAAGGGAAAAATCATGTTTAGCCCTGTTTTAAGGTTACTTATGATCATATACAATGGTTCAGATCAAAACGTTGACAAAACTAGCACTTTTGAGAAAGTCTGATAATTGCTCTACCACCGTAAAATCGAGAGTTTAACATGTTTTTGAATGATTTTTCACGGTGCCCACCCACATCCATTGTATGACCTAAACGGTGGTAGAGCAATTATCAGACTTTCTCGAAAGTGCTAGTTTTGTCAACGTTTTGATCTGAACCATCGTATATGATCATAAGTAACCTTAAAACAGGGCTAAACATGCATTTTCCCTTTACTACTCCTTTAAGTCGACTGAGATTCTTGGAAGTCGGAACAGTCGTTTTTTTTGCTCCACTGTCAAGATGCACTGGTGGGTTAAGACGACTCACCTGCCTTGTGATTTATATAGGACAGGCCAATCATTCCTTTTAGTCCTAGGTTATTACTGTAGATATTTGTTGCGCAGTAAAATGAGACTTAAGACTGATATAGCGGAGTGAAGAAGGCAGGTAACCCCTCTCCCCTCCTCAATGAGCCTAGCCTACTATGAAACTGCTTTCCTAAATCAATCTTCTTATATTAACTAAGATATCCGCTGGAAAAAATGTTATTTCCAATTGACAGATTGAGCTCTAACGTCCGAAAATGCATTTCCTTGTTGACTGCTGCCTATTCGTGCATGCTTACAGGAGGAAGCATACAACACCAAATTCATAGGCTACAACAGTGCTGCTCAACGTAAGGCAAAGGTCTAACGTTAAAGATTAAAGTAAGCCCTCTCTTATCTAGTAGACAGTGCTACTGGTGACGCCCGTCACAGATTTATTAGTTGGTGGGAAAAAATCCCCACCATGACATCCCTAATGGAGACTATCATCAAATCGCCCAACCCTTATGTAGGGAAACGCTGCATAAAAATATGGGGGCATCTGAAGTAGATAGCCAGTGTGGGCTGGATGATTCAGGTTTATCAAGGACAATAGGCCGTCTTTTATTGTGCTGCCTGCGGGTTTGAGTTGAAAGTTTGAGACCCGTCTCGACTCCCGCGGTCTCCCCTCAGCCTGGACAAGAACGAACGAATCGGCGAATCTCTGGTTTGAACAGGCGAATCT
>NC_140235.1:39093662-39113522 GCF_949987555.1 Borostomias antarcticus
TGTCTTTGTAGATACAGCCTAGGCCTACACTACCAGGGGTGTCTGTCTGTCTGTCTGCTGGCCTGTCTGTCTGTCTTTGTAGATACAGCCTAGGCCTACACTACCAGGGGTGTCTGTCTGTCTGTCTGTCTGTCTGGATGGCTGTCTGGCTTTCTGTCTACCTGTCTCGTCTGCATCTGTCCATCTCTCTGTCTACCGGCCCGTCTTCCACATTTGTAGCGTATAAGTGTGTGTGTGTGTGTGTGTGTGTGTGTGTACACTTGTGTTAGCCTACTTTGTGTGGGCTCGGGCGCAGGTACACGATGAGCCCAGGGTTGTGCGGGCGTGTCTGAAAGTGTTAGCCGAGTCCTCTCCGCTCTTCAGGGTGCCCGTCAGGCGAATTCCACATTAGCTGCTCCTTCGAGAGAAACCCAGACTCGAACGCAGTTCCCCTCCGGGCGTAGTAATACCTCTGGACGCCTGATCACGCCGGGCGTAGTAATATCTCTCTAGGCCTGATCACCGTGCCTCAGGTTGGGGGGCTTCTCTCCTCCGACAGGTGTGCAGTCGGAGCGAGGAGGACCCCTGCTGCCCAATTCTCTGCCCGATCAATAACTCAATTTTTCATGCAACAAGCTTGTTTTGGGATGTTAACCTTTGCAAGGCGTATGTGGGACGCCCAGCACTACTACAAGGAACTGTCCACCCAGAACCTGAGTTCAGAAAAGCAGAAGACTTGTGAAATATACAATATTTAATAACTTCAAGCCAATATTTTAGCATTAAAATACAATTTGACTTCCAAATAATTTCATGTAATTAATCAATGTATTTGGCCCAAGTATGGAAAAGTATCATATCCAGACTCTGAGTACGTTGCGTTTCAAGAGTAGTTTTGTGCAGTGCAGCATAACTGTTGAATAAGACACAGTCTGTGCAGCTGTTTTTGCTTTGATATTGTTGTTGTTGTTGTTGTTGTTGTGTATCTGTATGTACAGAGGGTATGTGGGGCTATAAAGAACATTTTTGTTTATTCACTGTCTGTAATGTCTGGCCATATGAGCTGGGAAAAGCATTTCATCACAATCAGTTTTATTGCCAAGTAGTTTTTTTTACACACAGGAATTTGTTCTGGTCAGTTGTGGTTCTTCCTCTCTGTGGAGAAAGATTGAATGTGTTCTGATGTCCTGTGTGATGAGGGTTCTGTGTGATGAGGGTTCTCTGTGTTCTGATGTCCTGTGTGATGAGGGTTCTGTGTGATGAGGGTTCTCTGTGTTCTGATGTCCTGTGTGATGAGGGTTCTGTGTGATGAGGGTTCTCTGTGTTCTGATGAGGATTCTCTGTGTTCTGATGTCCTGTGTGATGAGGGTTCTCTGTGTTCTGATGAGGATTCTCTGTGTTCTGATGAGGGTTCTCTGTGTTCTGATGTCCTGTGTGATGAGGGTTCTGTGTTCTGATGTCCTGTGTGATGAGGATTCTCTGTGTTCTGATGAGGATTCTCTGTGTTCTGATGTCCTGTGTGATGAGGGTTCTCTGTGTTCTGATGTCCTGTGTGATGAGGGTTCTCTGTGTTTTGTAGGTGGAGGTGCTGCAGGAGGCCATGATGATGGTCCCCGACTGTCACCGTCGCCTGGCCATGGCGCACGCCGACCTCCTCCAGATACTAGTGAGTCCCCGTCAGGACTGTCTGCTCAGCAGCGCGTGTGTGTGTGTGTGTGTGTGTGTGTGTGTGTGTGTGTGTGTGCGTGTGTGTGTGTGCGCGTGTGTGTGTGTGCGCGCGCGTGTGTGTGTGTAGTAGTATGGACATAGTGACAAGCTCTCAAGGCTTTGCCTCGGTGAATGTTGCAAGTGAAAGAGGGAGGAAGACTTTGGCACGCACACACACACACACACACACACACACACACACACGCGTGCATGTCTCGGGGTCCTCAGAATTAAAGGCGAGCAGAAGCCGGGCATCTGTCACCTTCAGAGACGCGCGGAGGGGAAGAGAGAGCAGGAGGGAGGAAACCCAATAAGACTCTCTACCTTTCCTCGCCTGGCTCTGTCACACGCGCACACACACACTCACACACGCGCACACACACGTGTCTCATCTAGTTCATTAGCACTGCTGTCGCCGCAGTGGCCGCCATAGGAACCCAGCAGCCCTCTATTAGCACAGATGTGACCCAGTCAAACCCACACAATCTCTCCAGCACCACCTCTACTACAACGGGTTCTGCTACGCGACGCCACACAGGCCTCTTCCATAACGTTAATTTTATCGGAGTGGGTAATGTAAAGGTCACCATAACGTTAATTTTATCGGAGTGGGTAATGTAAAGGGTGGTGTTTTGTACTTTCGTTGAAGCTACATTTGAATTAGCTGCTTTGCAGAGGAGCGGAGTTGACCTGCACGATGAGAAATGTACGTCTACAAACGCAGACTTGTGGTAACAAAGGAAACGGGAACAAAATGCATTTTGTCAATTACACGCGAATGAAATCTGCACCGATGTTTGTTTGTTAAGATTCTGTGTTGTTGTTGTTGTTGTCTTCCAGGAGACTGAGGAAGACATGGCTGAGGCAGAGGAGTACAAAGAGGCCAGGACCACATTGGACTCGGTGAAGCTTGAAGGATGATGTTCTCACTGCAAGACGCGCTACTTAAATGTCCATTCCGTTCGCCGGGGCTTGTTTGGAAACGCAGAGACAAATAGAATCATTCAAAGTCTCTTTTTTTTTGCCCTTTTTTTTTTTTAAGTTGTATTTATTTAGCAAATAAACATGTTCTGTATCTTACAATGGAAGGTGTCCCTGGCTCATTCATATCGTATTGAATACTCTGTGGTTATTGGCACAGCAAGATCAACCTTGTATTGTGATATGAATTATAGCCGTTATAATTCATTTAATTCATACTGTATATTGTCTTTTTTTTTTTTCAAATGATTGCTTTGGCCCATTTTTAATTATTTTTTTCTCAGACCTGAGAGAGCAAGAGAGAGAGAGAGAGAGAGAGAGAGAGAGAGTGAAAGTTCAGAAGGATAACGGTGGTCTGGGTTCCTCACAGGGCTGACCGTGAAGACATCGACCTCCACTGGCCTCATCCGGGCATCGTCGCCCCTGCAGCTGGGGCGTTGTGTTGGTTGTAGTGATGGACGAACCAAAACTCTTCCACAGCTTGTTAGTGCTGTGCGGCTGTCAGAGGTTTAGTTCTAGAGTTTGATGCCTTGAAGTCAGTCTGGCTGCTCACAAAGGAATTTTCGAATGTAATTCCACATGTTTTGGGAGGAATATTGTGTCCAGTTAAAAAACATAATTTTAATAGGTTAACTGTGACCATATTAGCCCCAAGTCACTAGGACAAACTCCTACCTTCGGGTCCACAGTATGGGGTTAAGCCCAAATGCTCAGTAGCCAGACAAATTAAGGTTACATTTGGCTTGATCCTTATTTTACAGATTTCGATAATTATCGGGATCACCCCAAAGTCTCATTACCACTCTAATGAGGCGCCGCTACTCCGTGACATCCAACCGCTCCATCTCGTTAGGGAAATCGCTCTTCAATGCTGATTATTTTATTTGGTACCATAATTATATTTCTTTCGGATAAATCACGGTCTAATCGAGTCCGCGCAGAGGGCAGCGCGCTAATTGAGGCATGAGATGCGGTGGCGCGCGCTACCTGGATTTGTGGCCGCAGGACGCGGTGACGCACCTGATGGATAGACTTTCTCTCTCCTCCTCTCCCCAGAGCTCAAACACAACAACTTATTACTTCTAATCCCCCGACTGTCACCAAATCACCTGCACGAAACAAGAATCTAATTTGTTAAACTGGCATTTCTGCAGATGGAAGATCGATTTTCTCCTTAGAATCCTCTAATTGAGTGAATACAAACGCCCGATGAATTATATTCACCCGTGGACCTGGCAGGGAAGAGAAGAAAAAAAAGTCAACAAAAATCATCCTCCGTGATATCTCTCCACACCACGGCCCGAGAAATGAAGGCACACGTGAGAGAGAGAGAGCCACGGAGATGATGGCAGCAGGAGTCGAGCATGAAACTCCCTGTAAATGAACACCGAGGCCCCATGGAAAGAGGTGTAGCCTATATGGAAATCTCCAGCTCCAATACTGCGTAGAATTACATTTGTTTTTCTTCAGGTTTTATTAAAAGTCACTCCTCATCTCCAGAGCGCGTGAAAATGTCTACTTTCCACTCAGATGCGCCACATTAACTTGCAGGGGGCGAATTTGTTTGTTTGTCTATTTTTATTTATATGCTGGATAAGATTGATGTGGGCTTGTTAAAGGAATCTCTGCCTAGGAAAGAAGCGACTCTGCTTTTGGAGTTTACTCTAATTACAGCCTTTCCAATTCAGCGAAACGAAGACCTTCAACTGACACACGCACGCGCGCGCACACACACACACACAAACTCTTCTACAAAACGTAAAAGTGTGCATATATGTTTTCATAGTCTAATATTGGCTAACTAGATCAGGCTATAGAATCGACTAACCTATTAGGCTATAATAATTATTAGTAGGGTATAGCAGGCCTAGTAGGCCTAGTTATAGTAGTAGTAAAGTAGGCTAGTAGTTATCATCATCATCATCATTTTTATTATTATTGTTATTGTTAGTATTAGGCCCATTATCATGCCTTTTACTTTTCTTATTCTTAAATATTATTTATATAGCCTATATAAAGCTGTGATGGCAGTTACTCTAGTCTTTTTATTATTATTATGATTATTATTATTATTATTGTTGTTGTTGTTGTTGTTATTATTATGTTATTATCTATTAGGAGTAGTATTCTATTATTTGTATTGTTTTATTATTGGTGTAGCCTAATTATCAGACTATTATTATTCGTTCTATCTGTATTGTAAGGCTATGTTGTTGTTACTATTGTTACTATTATTCTAGTTATTATCCTTATTTATGTTTATTATTATTATTATTATTATTATTAGGCTACACCATTGTTTTTATATTTGAGTCAGTGGTTTATTGTCTGTATTATCCAGACATGGTGTAGGCTACTCGCAGCAGGACAAGAACCATTTGGATAGATAGAGGTTAGGACCTGTTTGTTTGAGCTATAGAAAACGGTTACATTTCTTCACACAAATAAATTCAATACAATGTTTTATTTTACTCCACGTTTTCCAAATAACGCTTGAAGTCCCAGAGCTTACAGTTGTGAGGCAGGTATTGGCGTAGCTAGATTCAATCTATAGGTATTGTGCGAGGTAACCTGGGTAAATAAATTGTATTAGAGGCAGCCAATGTGTTCTCAGGCACTGTTGTCTTCCTTCTCTGTCTGTGTGCAACAATCTAAAACCTATTTATTAGGGAAAAATCACGTCATCCACCGCGAAAAAAGCCTTTCATTTGCCCTTTACGGCAGTGCATATTAAAAAAGATATCTCAAATATCAGACAATTTAGTAGGCTATGGGGTCACTTTTGCCACAAATCTGAAATTTCATACATTTGTAGCCCATTTCTTATATCCTGCAAGCACATTTATGTGGCATTCTCATGTCTTGAGACGTCCTTCTGGTCGTTTCCCAGGTTAAATATGACCTGGCGCTACGAGAGGAGTCATTCACTTTTGTTTGTACAGCAATAAAAGCCTGAGCTATTGAAAAGTCGTAAAATGGAGCGCGCAATCAATCATTGCGCAATGGCGCTGTTCTGACCGAGTGGAGAAGACCAAACAATGTAATGATTTTAAATGATCGTTATGGTTTCAGCGCACAGCAAGCAGAGTAAACGGACACTTATCAAATTCCAACTCATTTAAGAATGTAACAGCAACATTAGACTACATTATAATAGGCCTACTGGATACAGACGTCTCCTTTGAATAAAAGGTGGAAGAAGATCAACAAACCCAGACTTCTTGAATTACACACTCTCGGCTCCAGCGCTTTAATCCACATTCTCTGACATTTCGGATATGAAAAACGCACGAGGACGGCGACTGTTTCCCCAATTGAATCCTCGCTCTTCTTCCTCCTCATTTTCAGCCCCGGCCGTGAGAATTAGGCTACATCAGCCCCCAGTCTCAGAGCATGAAGGATTGCTACTGACCCCGGTGTGTCCGAGATCCTCTCGCGCTTCCCGGTCGGTATAGTACCACCAGATTGCCAACAAATAAAAGATGAGCAGAACCAATTGAACCCGGGACTGACACAGAAAAGACCCCGAAGTGCCCCAAGTTTACGCTCGGACGCGTCCTTTGTGCGACTTCAGAAAGGGACCATTCAGTCCCTAACAAATGAACTGGCTTTCACAAAACGCTCGAACATCTGTCTGGGGCCTGTTAGATTTTTTGTGTCCTTATATATTTTATGAACGTGGTGTTTGACAAGGCGTTATTGTGCTAATTAGGTTAATGGTGGTTTATTTACTGAATACAGAAGAGACCTGTTACCTGCTTTGGCTCACTGAAATGAAAAGCCCTAATTTGGACAGATTGGATGAAAAATCAATAGGCTACAATGGAAGCAGTTGGCTAACTCGAAGAGTTTAAAACATGATTATGTTTGCCTGTGGATCTGATCTAGCGACATCTAACATTGCACGTCTTCTGGGGCTCTCCTGTCTTCCTTTATCAACGGAGAACATTCAGCGCTCATGTTCTGCACAACTCAGTTTCCACTTTCCGCCGAATTATGCACTTAATTTGCTCACATATCATTTACAATAATTCCCTGCTGGCGTGACAGTTGAGCCTAAACAGTAGTAAATCACCTCTAATTTATACAGAATTTACTGTAATAATCGTAATAAAAAGCTTATAGATTTGGCACTAATTACATAAAAGCCTAATGATCTTGAAAATTACTCTGGTAAGAAATATATCGCTAATCTAAACTTTGTTGTTGGCTGACTAGGAAATCAGGGACATTAGGGGAGGTTCACTTCTTTTCAAAAAGGCAGAACTTGAACACGTTTAAAGGAGGTTGGAAATGTCATATGGAGACCATAAGAGAAAAGATAATCTTATAGGCTAAGTAGCCTATGAAATCCAAACCACTGACCCAACCAAACACAAAGTAACTAGGCCTACTAACCTGTAGCCTACATGATTTGTATAAGCGGTTGTCTTCATAGTGTTTTGATTAATTTGAGACAGCCATATGTTAAGGAACAGACTGTCTTGATAGACGCTAATGGGAATATATCCCTCATTGTTCAAAGCTGGGTCCAAGTACTGTAAAGACGGAGGCATTGACAGCATGTTCAATTAAACAAATATTGTGATGATTTAGGCCTAGGCGACGATTACTCAAATGAGTTAAAGCTTTCGCAGATATTAAATCAGGTGATTTTATTGGATATAATTTGCAGTTGAAATCAAACCCAACTGCAGAAACGAGGAGAAATGAATATGTGAATGTGACAGGATTGGAGAGCTGGAGTGTTTGTGTGGAGGTCTGGAGGGTGGCTGACATATCTCGGGCGCCCATTCTGATTGGTCCTCGTTTGAAGAGGCTCATGGGTTCATTCAGTTATTAAGCGCCTCCCCGTTTCTCTAAAGGACATTATAATGCAAGGAACCTCCTTTTTAACCACAAACCGAATTTGCTTTCATTTAGGCTATATATATTTTTTAAATAGGTTAAAGTCATAGAGATTTTTTTGGAATAGCATTTCGCCCTGGAGCGGTGCGCTATGCTATCACATGCCGACCTCCTGGATGCTCGCCTCGGTGAGTTATCGTCACCAAACTCCGGTCTTCAACTCTACTGTAAGCTGGAGGCACTTCTAATCTAAATCAAGCAGAGAAAATTGTCAATTTGTTTCTTACTTTATCTTAATGTGATTTAAGTGAACTAATTCATTGAAAAAGTAATTATTATTATTATGATGATGGTGATTATTATTATTATATTACTGCGTAATTTGATTTAACCGTTTTTTCAAATAATGATGAGATCGAAGGGAATTAAGTGGCTTTTTAACGGGAAGATTAAACCGTGTCTGCTGTTGTGCATGTGCTTGCTGAGCCTAGCTCATACTTACGTGTCTGGGTGATTTAGAATGTCGCCTATTTTTCATCTCAGTTATTTGGCTTTAGCATGTTCTGTGATTTGGAGAGATTTTGTAAAATGACACGGACTCTCCACATAGGCTAGGCTACGAGTCTGACCGTATCGTGTTTATGTAACTTCCATAGCTAAACTGAACTGAACATCTAACCATATTCGTTTCCCTCCCTGTAGCAGGATAACTTGATGCTGAATGTATCCTACTGTAAAATCTCATACGATGTTGTGCCTGTCCAGGGATGAAGGATGCTACGGCCGAGCTTCTAGGCCACAGGGAGGCTCTCAAGTGTCGGCTCGGCGGCGGGGGACCTGACCCCGGCCACTCCGGCGAGCTAGCCCCGGGCTCCGACGCCGTGGAAGGGGCGACAATGCTCCCGGGAGACGAGATCAACAATGGATCCAACCCTTCCGGCGTGCAAGTCAACACTAAAGAGCAGGAGAAACAGCAGCAACAGCAGAATAATCCCAACCAGTCTGGAGGGCAGCAAAAACAGAAGCGGCACCGGACCCGTTTCACTCCGGCCCAACTTAACGAACTGGAGCGCAGCTTCGCCAAAACGCATTATCCAGACATCTTCATGAGAGAAGAACTGGCCCTAAGGATTGGCCTGACGGAATCTCGCGTGCAGGTAGGTCTGGAACGTTGTGGGCTGTCAAAAAAAAAGAACTATGCTTACAACACAAACATAACAAAATAATGATAATGACCTATGATTGATAATTCCTTGCGATAGTGTTTAGAAGATGTTGATACAATAAATCCATTGGACCGTGTCTATTCTGGTAAAAAACACAAACACCTAGGCCTATGCGTCCTTCCTGTCTCAAGCCCGGAAACACAAACACGCCTATACAGCGATAATATGCCTACATGGCAGCACTATTGCAATGACTGGTAATTATAGCATCTGAAAATGTAAAACGGAATTATCTAAATCATAAAAGAGATTGACCTATTAATGAAGGCCTATGGTAGTCTATGTAGCATTCTGTATCTTAACCAAAACGTCTGACGTTTGTAGATGAAAGATGCCACGCCTTGCTATTTAGGACAAGCCTGCTTGTTTTTAAACTGTTAAATATAGGCTACCATGGAACTGAATTCGACTTTATGTTTTGACGCTGTTGTTTCTGTTCTGAAATTATATGAATGTTCATATTTACATTTATTCAATGCGCCTAATATGCGTCCGTGAGCACGCGCTGTCCATGGTGCTGAAACGAACGCGTCAAATTCGGTGCTCTCGGACACGTTGATCCTCTTAATGGACCCATGCACTGTTGTAATATTAAGACCAAATCATACTACTTTCATCATGATTGTTCTTATGATGGCTCAGAAAATTACATTTAAAGACATTTAGGCTAGAAACAGAGGAAAACACGTATTCTTGCCTTTAGTTCACGTGATAGGCCTAATAGCATAATTTGAATAAATACTGAGAAATACTTTACACAAAATATTTCCATGAACTCATTTGGGCTGACAATTGAGTGTGGTCGTCTTTTGACATCTAATTCAGCTGCATGTTTAGATGGTACTGATTTGTATCATCATAAAAATATAATATAATGTCTCATAGGCTCATGTAGCTTTGTCATACAACGTAGTTTAGTTTTCTCTAAAGCATTAGTGTGGTTTATGCCTGAAAGTAATAAAATTAATAATATTTCATATTTTTAAATTAGCTACTATTTGGAAAATGCCCAGCATGAATGGAATAATTGTATTTTTACAATAGGGTCATGATATTAAGCGACACAATTTGATAGTTCTATCTTTTTGTTAAATTTCCTGTCTGTTCGTGCATTTTCGTGCATAAATGAAAAGTGAAAAATGAAATGATTCTAACTTTATTATTAACTTTATTACCCCCTTATAATTAACTTTATTACCTATAATTAGGCTAAATTAAGGCTATTTCACTATGATTAGCCTACATATATTACCCTCGTACTGATATCAAGAAAATGCTGGTTTATGGAGGAGCAGAACTGATAACAACAGATAGAATCTTATTTTCCGTCGCATCCGTAGCTCGCCCAATTACCACACTATGCTTAATTCGAGAATACCTCGATGTTTTTAAGTTCTGATGTTTTGTCATTCACAACACACTCGATATCAGGCCCATAACCAAAGTTTATTATCATCATCCAATTTCAGAATAATTAAGGCTATTAGACCTACGGCAAATGCTTATTAACTAGCAATGAAAATGCAGCAGAATATTTCAACACTAAACAGTAAAACCATTACCGCATAGAATAACTAGGCTATCCAAAATAAGAATTGGGGAAGTAACGAGCATTAAAGCTCAATAATGATACCACATTTCCAAGGATAGAAATACGTGGAATGTTTTGAATGAGAGGCGCAGTTCTCTTGTGAAATGGGCCTGTCAGTGGCTTACGTCTTAATGGTGGACGCAGTGAGAGTGTACTCTGTCTTTTAAACGGAATGAGAAATTGCATTTTCTTTCCTTTGAAGTGTAATGCATTTTAGGCCGGATTTCACGGCTGGCTGCGCGGGGAAGAAAGAGAGCGAGATTGGGGCTCCTAATATATCCGTATCGTATAGCCTGCGAGGCCCCAGTTTCTCAACCAAATCTTCACATTAATCATCTGCACCTTGTTATATGGCTACTATGAGATCTATATATAGCCTTAACCCCTAAACCCATAAACACTGCGTGTTCCATTACAGTGGTGATCTGGTCATCTTTAACATTATTCTATTATTTTGTGCACATTAATGTTGATCTAAAGGCTACATATTTTAAACGGCTTGAAAACTGCCTATAGCTATAGGTCTACGGGCTATCGACACCAACCAAATGTTGGTTTAAGGAAATAAAGAAATACATGTCCACATTTTAAGTTTCAAGTTGGGTGTTATTTGTTTTATTTGTATTGTATTGGTGAAATGTCTGTACTATAGAATTTGAAATATAGAATTGGCCTAATAGGCCTGCATAGCGATTCGTTTAGGGCTATGTCAAATTATTTTGACGCTTGAAGTCCTTTAGGATGTATGAACACATCTAGGCCAGCAGGGGCTGATATAAACAACACGAGTAGGGTCATGAGAACACTATAGGACAGGGATGACAATGTAAGCTCTACTAACATTTACTCTCTTCACATCTGTAACCAGGTTTGGTTCCAGAACCGTCGCGCCAAGTGGAAGAAGCGCAAGAAGACCACCAACGTTTTCCGTTCTCCTGGGACTCTGTTACCAACCCACCACCATGGCCTCCCGCAGTTCCAGTCTGCCGCCGCGGCCGCCGCAGCCATGGGCGACAGCCTGTGTTCTTTCCACGCTAACGACACGCGCTGGGCCACGGCAGGGATGCCCGGTGTTTCTCAGCTCCAGCTACCGCCCTCCCTCGGGCGCCAGCAGGTCATGGCGCAGTCGCTGTCTCAGTGTAGTCTGGGCGCCGGGCCGCCTCCCAACATGGGTCTATCCAACATGTCCTCGAACGGCTCCGGGCTTCAGTCACATCTCTACCAGCCCACTTTCCCCGGGATGGTGCAAGCCTCCCTCTCCGGTCAGAACAACGTGACCGGTTCGCCCCAGCTCTGTAGTTCCCCGGACAGTGACGTCTGGAGAGGGACCAGCATCGCCTCGCTGCGACGCAAAGCACTGGAGCACACAGTATCCATGAGTTTCACTTAGTAACACAGGAAATACCGCGCTTTCTTTTACATAATAGCCTTTTATTCTTGTTTTTGTTGAAAACATTCAGTCCAACAAAGGTAGCCTGCCAGAAATGAGGCTATACCAACCAAGAATATGAATGTGTGTAAGTAGAACCACAGGAAGAGACCTCCATAATTTTGGCAATCAGAACAATTATATTAGCCTATAGCCAACCGGAATCAACTATCTGAAGACGGGACCGCCAAAATGATGTAGGCCCAGGCTAATTCAGCTATATGGTTTAATAATTCGCATGTAGGCTATTTATGAAACATCTATTTATTAACATTTCCGTTAATTTAGGCTAGTCCATCTATTGATTTGTATTTATTTATTTGTTTATTTATTTTATCCTATTAATTCGCCACATAGGCTCGTTTTCATTGCCCTGGTCTGTATCATATAAGGCTTCTATTGATGTTTGATTTGGTGACTAACGGTTTCCAGAGGACGTGAAGTTGTATCTCGCTAAATTTGACCATCAGATAAAGTTTTGAATGTTACCAGCTGCACAGCATGCGACCGCGAGGGCCCGAGGCATGCGCACTGCACCTGCAGGTTTTAGACACTTTGGAAGTTTTTAAGAAAATTCAAAAAAAGAATCATTGAGAAAGAGAAGCCGTGAGAATGTTCACACATGGAACCACGAGAATAAGGAAAAGAACTTGACTGCATGTGCTGGCCAAGGCTAATTCATGGAAATAATATAAATAAGACAAGAAAATCGACTTTAATATAATCTGTTATATAGGATGTTTTGTGTAGAGGAAGCATTCTTGTTCCCATTTGGTCAGTTTGTGATATGTTCTAAATTATCGTATGTGCTTATTATCAAATCGGAATTTCTTAAATGTTTGATCTTATACTGAACATTTCGTTTCATGGACATGTTTATATCAATTGACTGTAAATGAACAAATAAAACCATTTTCAATATGTCACATGAAGAATCACAACCTTCTTTTCCTCATGTCGACCCTATGGGACAGGCGATAGCCTACAGGAGGCCTACGTTCATCCTATTGTGTGCAGATATGCTCAGTGCAACCTATCCAACAGAAATCTATCCACCAATTAACTAAAATATTCGTATATCATCAGCTGCTGGTCTAATTAACCGGTGTCATGTTTCATAATATCATCACTGAGCGAGTTTACAAACATGGCAAGAGATAATCGCCTGCAGCCTTATTAGGTTTATATTCTACGCATGTAAATACGTATAGGCCATCATATGCTTGCTATTAGAACTGTTTGGAGATAGCATATAACTGTTAGCAACCTACTTTCAAAACAACCGCAATTTTCGAATGACATGCGAGCACAGATTCCATCCTCACATAAGCGAAAGCGAAGAGTCCTTCCTTCATCCCTCCCCCCAATCTCTTTTGACGGGTTGACCTTAAATTTGATGGATACTACCGCGTTGTTAGCGTTGATTGTAAAGGCCTATATTTTGTGTAGTCATGTCAGTCCATATCACGGGTTCATCTATCACCAACAGTTGGAGCAATCTCGTCTGTATCAACGCACGTCTATGAGGATGATCTTCTCCAACAAAACGGCGACAAGCACTAACTCGTTTAAGGCAGCATCGTTTACACAGCCGCGCTCTCATGACCATCAAACTGAGGAAGGAAGCCATTAAATCCTCTCCTCTCATCTCCACGACCAGGGTCACGTGGTATGGGCCTAAACGTCTGTACAGGAGGACAGGTGCCCTAAGCCTCAGAGAGCTGGAGCCATATGACCTTCACTGTTTATTATGACCGTGTCTGTAATAGTAGTTACCTGGAGGAGGACATGGAGACTGCCTGGTCCTCTTCATCATCATCATCATCATCATCATGGGAGATCAGACGACGATGGGACCTCCAGAGACTCGCTCAAGTTCATCATCCTACAGGTTTCCCAGATAGCAAGCGGATCTGGACCATATACAGGCCAGATCTGGCCCTTGTGGCTTAGTTCCGGCCCATATATGGCCCAGAATCATTACACATCTGCTTGCTATCTGGGTTTGTATAGCTACAAATGACCTGTGTCCATCTCCCTTTGACCTATAGGAGATCCCATCCCAGTCACAGCGCCAATGTGACAGACTAGGTATCGAACCACGGGCCCCCAACACCTGTCTGAATGGTTATCATTAGACCAACGCCTGTCTGAATGGTTATCATTAGACCAACACCTGTCTGAATGGTTATCATTAGACCAACGCCTGTCTGAATGGGGCGGCTGTAGCTCAGTTGGTAGAGAGGGTCGTTCACTGATCGAAGGGTCAGTGGTTCGAATCCCAGATCCGACTGTTCACATGTCGAAGTGTCCTTGAGCAAGACACCTAACCCCAAATTGCTCCTAATGAGCAGGTTAGCACCTTGCATGGCAGCTACCGCCATTGGTGTGTGAATGTATGTGTGAATGGGTGAATGAGAGGCCATTGTAAAGCGCTTTGAGTGCCGCTAAGGTGGAAAAGCGCTATATAAGTGCAGTCCATTTACCATTTATCATTAGACCAACACCTGTCTGAATGGTTATCATTAGACCAACGCCTGTCTGAATGGTTATCATTAGACCAAGAGGACAACTTTGGTCCGAGGGCAACGTTTGGCCTCTCAGACCAGACCACTCATTAAAGTGATCATTCAAGTGTTGATTCAAACCACCTATTTCAACCTTTCATCTGCGGGTTATAGGTATAAGGATAAACACTTAAATTGTTCTTTCCACTAGGCTTCACTATGAATAAACAAAACAAAACAAAGATGGCGTGCAAACTGGCCTCCTGCTGTGTGTGTGTGAAGGTGCGCCCAAGTCTGGATATGTTTATATTCAAAGAGTAACAAGAAATCATCTGGGCGCAGAAGCATGGAGATAAAGATTTTTTGCAGTCCAGGCGACAGATGCAAAATAATATTACATAAATGCAATAATTTGTTTCACTATCACCCAGGTTAATTAGTTTGTGGAAACGGGTAACCCATTTCTCATTGGGTAATTTGTCACACACTGACGAGGTAGCCAATCAGTGACCCCGCTGTTGGTGGGATCATTTCTCCCAGAATGCTGTGCAGCGAGTGTGTCGCAGCGTGAGCCAATGTTTACCTCCTATTTATTTCACACAAATAAATGAAATCAGTCAATAAACCATCCAAGGGTGAATATGGCTTTCTCTGTCCCAGATTATGAATGAGACCTCATTAATTTCCCCAGGTTGTGTGTGTGTGTGTGTGTGTGTGTGTGTGCGCGCGCGCTCGTGTGTTTGTACGCACGCACGCGCGTGTGTGGGCATGTGTGGATATACTGTTACTGTATGCACATTAGTATATACAGTATATTACAAAAAAGAGCATGCTTCTGTGTATGCATTCATCTCTCTCTCTCTCTCTCTCTCTCTCTCTGTGTGTGTTTGTGTGTGTGTGTGTACATCTTTAGGAATAAATTGCGAGGCTAAATTGCACCACCGTCAATTATAATCATTTTTAACAAATTATCGTGAATTCAGATACTAATACAAAACTGCTGAAAGGTCTATACAACACTAATAAAGCATAAACACCACAACACTAATACAGCATAAACACTACAACACTAATAAAGCATAAACACTACAACAATAATACAACATAAACACTACAACAATAATACAGCATAAACACTACAACAATAATACAACATAAACACTACAACACTAATACAGCATAAACACCACAACACTAATACAGCATAAACACTACAACACTAATACAGCATAAACACTACAACACTAATACAGCATAAACACTACAACACTAATACAGCATAAACACCACAACACTAATACAACATAAACACTACAACACTAATACAACATAAACACTACAACACTAATACAGCATAAACACTACAACACTAATACAGCATAAACACCACAACACTAATACAGCATAAACACCACAACACTAATACAGCATAAACACCACAACACTAATACAGCATAAACACCACAACAATAATACAGCATGAACACTACAACACTAATACAGCATAAACACTACAACACTAATACAGCATAAACACTACAACACTAATACAGTATAAACACTACAACACTAATACAGCATAAACACTACAACACTAATACAGCATAAACACTACAACACTAATACAGCATAAACACTACAACACTAATACAGCATAAACACTACAACACTAATACAGCATAAACACTACAACACTAATACAGCATAAACACTACAACACTAATACAGCATAAACACTACAACACTAATACAGCATAAACACCACAACACTAATACAGCATGAACACTACAACAATAATACAGCATAAACACTACAACAATAATACAGCATAAACACTACAACACTAATACAGCATAAACACTACAACACTAATACAGCATAAACACTACAACACTAATACAGCATAAACACTACAACACTAATACAGCATAAACACTACAACAATAATACAACATAAACACTACAACAATAATACAACATAAACACTATAACACTAATACAGCATAAACACTACAACACTAATACAACATAAACACCACAACACTAATACAGCATAAACACTACAACACTAATACAGCATAAACACTACAACACTAATACAGCATAAACACTACAACACTAATACAGCATAAACACTACAACAATAATACAGCATAAACACCACAACACTAATACAGCATAAACACCACAACACTAATACAGCATAAACACTACAACACTAATACAGCATAAACACTACAACACTAATACAGCATAAACACCACAACACTAATACAGCATAAACACCACAACACTAATACAGCATAAACACCACAACACTAATACAGCATAAACACTACAACACTAATACAGCATAAACACTACAACACTAATACAGCATAAACACTACAACACTAATACAGCATAAACACTACAACACTAATACAACATAAACACTACAACAATAATACAGCATAAACACTACAACACTAATACAGCATAAACACTACAACACTAATACAACATAAACACAACAACACTAATACAGCATAAACACTACAACACTAATACAACATAAACACTACTGTACAGCAAGAACAGACAACATGCAGTATTACACTGCATCTCGTATTGACAATGCAACCACCCTCACTCTAACACTGCAACTATAGCGCTAATAACAATGGCTTCCTGATATAACTCTACTAACAGAAGCTCTCGTAGTCCATAGTCCTCGACGCCCATCCATGATCAGTGGTGGTTGAGGTGCACAACTCCACCATATGCATCTATCAGCAGGACACCAGGAGTTATTGAAGAGAGGCATAATGTCGTTTGACAGACAGAACCGAGGAGTATTTTTGGGTGATTGTTATTCCAGATGGTGGTGAGGAATTCCATTTGAAGGTTTTATTAATTTCAGTGTAAGTGGGGAGGCGAGTCACTGGTCTTCTCTGATGAGACTGACTGACATCTCTCATCTCTCCTCATCCGTCATCGTTTGGGCATTTCTTAATTATATTACATGCAAATGAAGAGATTTGATTTTTGCCCATTATCTATCCATAAGAGTGAATGAACAGAGCATTTAGCAGGTCACTGGGAGAGAGAGGGAGAGAGAGAGAGAGAGAGAGAGAGAGAGAGAGAGAGAGGGAGAGAGAGAGAGAGAGAGAGAGAGAGGGGTGCACAGGTATATTAAATCACTAGAGAGTGCTACTGTATACTGTAATGCCACAGAGAACAGTGTGTGTGTGTGTGTGTGTGTGTGTGCGTGTGTGTGTGTGTGATAGGTCAGGGCTGATAATTAACCTATGATGACTGGTACACTGCAATTACAGTCATGCTCATGTGACAAATCAAAGTGACAGAGACTGATGTGGTCATGCCAGCTCTCCCGTACTCTTAAAGACACCATAACATCACCTCAGGTATCACAAGAACATTCACTCAACCTCTCTGTAGGTACCAAACAGAAACACAGTCCTGCTCATTCAATATCCAAAATGTAGTTGTATACTACCTTTAAGTTATGCTTAACGCCATTAGTATGCCTATAGTTATGTGTATAGTGTTATTACACCATATAACAAGTCAGACTTTGGAATATGTAGAGAGTGGGTCGTATGCCCACCTCCCTTGTTCTCTGTAAAGCGCATTGTGTTGCCTCTGGGTATGAAATGCGCTATACAAATAAAGCTTTGATTGATTGATTGAGACTTAAAACCATCAATTTTTGTGGTCCGATATCATCTTTGGCAGCAAAAAAATAAATCAGTTTGCTATTTATTCAATTAAGATCGTATACGGTCCGGAAAACCTTATCTCCAGACTGTAGTTCATGCGAACTCTCTTTAATAATAAGGAGTGTATGTGTATGTGGGCGATTATGGCGAAGATAAATCTTCATATCAGTCGGGAGACGCAGACCGGAGCTGCTAGCCTGTGTTTGGTGGGGATCAGCCTGGGGAGGCGGAGGTCTGAGGAGGATACAGCGGCCCCCTGATGAGGTCGGACAGTGAGATGTGTTGCTCAGGAATGAGGCTCCCCTCTCTACCGGCCCACGGCTGCAGCGTGGGAAGGCCTCTTATCGAATGCTGTTGCCGACTCGCTGGTAAATTACGCCTTAATTCCTTTTCCATCATCATAACCATTTGTTTTCTTTTCCAGAGCGGATGGGACGAGATGGGCTTGGAGGAGGAGGAGGGGGGGAGGAGAGGAGGTGGAGGAGGAAGGGGAGGAGGAGGAGGAGGAGGAGGAGGAGGAGAGGAGGTGGAGGAGAAGGAGATGAAGGAGAAGGAGAGGAGGAGGTGGAGGAGAAGGAGGAGGAAGAGAAGGAGGAGGAGGAGAGAAGGAGGTGGAGGAGAGGAGGAGGTGGAAGAGAAGGAGAGGATGAAGGAGGAGGAGAGGAGGAGGTGGAGGAGGAGGAGGAGGAAGAGAAGGAGGAGGAGAGGAGGAGGAGGAGGAGGAGAGGAGGAGGTGGAGGAGGAGAAGGAGGAGGAAGAGAAGGAGGAGGAGAGGAGGATGTGGAGGAGAAGGAGGAGGAGAGGAGGATGTGGAGGAGAAGGGGATGAAGGAGGTGGAGGAGCAGCAGGAGGAGGAGAAGGAGGCGGAGGAGGCGGAGGATCTCTCTTGCCCTCCTCCTCCTCCCCTGGTCAGTAACGTTTGTTTGACGTGTCTCGTGTCACGGCTTCACCTCCCAACTGATTCCTTCCATTGGCCGTCTTTGACTCCTAGTCTCCAAACCCCGGTTCTTCCTCTTTCACCCCCCCCCCCCCCCCCCCCCCCCACCGTCCTCATCCTCACGGGAGCAGACAGTAAAGGAGTCTAAACCCTGAGTGCTGACACCATGATTTGACCCCCCAGTTGGCGTGTAAAGTGCCCTCATCTCCCTCTCTCTACAAACCTCCTCCTGTTCTCTCTGAATTTGAGCGTTCTCTCTCAAAAACCGCCAGGCCCCATCGTTTTTGCCCGCCTCTCTTTTGGGTGGATTCTGAGCGCTCCTCCTTCTCCTCCTACTCCTCCTACTCCTCCCTCTCCTCCCAAACCCTCCGTACATCTGACCCAGTCAGCCCAGATAGCCGACAGTTACACATCCAAACCTTATCCACCCCCCCTCCCCCATCCACCCACCCATCCCTCAACCCCCTCCCTCCACCACCACCACCACCACCTCCTCCTCCAATCCCTCCCTCTCTCCCTCTCTCTCTCTCTCTCTCCTCTCTCTCTCTCTCCCTCCCTCTCTCTCTCTCCCTCTCTCTCTCTCTCTCTCTCTCTCTCTCTCTCTCTCTCTCTCTCTCTCTCCCTCTCCCTCCCTCTCTCCCTCTCTCTCTCTCTCCCTCTCTCTCTCTCCCTCTCTCCCTCTCTCTCCCTCTCTCTCTCTCTCTCTCTCTCCCTCCTCTCTTCTCCAGCTGCCCTTGAAGCTTTTCTATTACCGCATGGAAAGCACCTCGCAGCCCCTGACAAGCGCGGCGGATCGACACTAAATCAGAAATCAGTGCCAGCCGCGGATCTGAGCCACCATGAAGGTCACAGGGCCTCCTCCGTGTGTCGTCTCAATCTGGGGAGCAGGACAGACACAGACAGGGGGGGGGGGAAGAGAGGGGGGGGGGGAA
>NC_140235.1:39118722-39133722 GCF_949987555.1 Borostomias antarcticus
GAACTAACAGATGTAAACATTAATACAGTTAAACAGCTATATTTCAAGATTGTTTTATTGTCTCTCACAAATACATTTTCAAAGAGGTTTTGAGCATCAAAATAAGAACTCGAACTAAAAAACACGATGACCAGAACTGAAATAACATCTCAAACAAAACCTCGATGGATCAACTCAAAATAGCATTGACGCACAAACATTTTAACACAATTATGCATCAAACAATACAATCTTTTGAAAATACATTAACATTTTACCATACTTCACGCTGCCTTTCAACGGGCAATGATAATGAAGAATCTTTTGAAAATATAGCTTATATACATGAATGCTTGCGTATATATATAATGTCGGTTGTTCTGCTTTGAAAATGTACAAAATAAGGAACAGAATTGGCAAGTTGTCCGTACCTACTGTCAGGAAACATTCTTCCAAAGACAGAAAGAAAGAGAGAGAGACAGAGAGAGAGAGAGAGAGAGAGAGAAAGAAAGAGCTAGAGAAAGAGAGAAAGAGAGAGAGACAGAGAACCACTGCTCAGAGTGATGAAGGCTGCTTGTTACTGCGTCACAGTGCACGCCGTGTCCAGCTCTGACCGCTGCCCCGCTCTCTGAAGGGAAGAGCAAGCTGGACATAACCAGACCTGTTCAACTCCTTCACATTCCAGTCATTCCTACAGAGAAAAGGCCTCCTTATGATGAAGTCTTGTCAGATCTACTATACAAATGAACCAGGCTGTAGGGGACAGTGTATACAGTGTTAATGGATCTAAAATCAACTTGACAAAATCCGTTTACATGATACATTTGATAAAGATATTAAATATTCAACGTTTGCTTCCCGTTAAAAGCCTGTACAAATGTGTCACATGATGCCGGGTACCGTATGTGAACAACAACTCAAAGTCATTAGCATGCATCTCTCAAACAAACAAAGAAACGTATCAAATGAGCAAAAACAACAATAACAATATTATTGACACCATAGAAAATGGCTACCGCTCTACTGGAGGAGGTCTATGGGCTGGTTGGTTGGTGATGTAGTTTACAGTGAGGTGTCCTATCGTGTTGTGACAGTAGTGAAGCCGTGGAAGAGCTTAAGGCATCTGAATCATAGATGAATCTCTATGATCTGAATCATTTGGATCTGAATAATATACAGAATATTATAATATATACTACAGAAACCAGGGGTGGAACCAACTCCACTCCCAAGATTCACAAGGTGAACTGAGGTTCTTTATGAATTGAAAAATCATAATTATTTAAAAAATAAATTCACTTATGAGACGACATGGAATTGACCCCAAGCCTGCCACGCATGCGCGCCCACACACACACACACACACATAGACAGCATTACATGTACTTAACACTAACCCCAGGAACAACTGGTCAACTAAAGATACAGGACCTGGGCGTTAAGCATAGAAGGAAGTTGTGATAGAAACTGCAGCCAGAGCACCACGATACACTCCTTAGCATATGAATTCATGAGTTGCTCTATGGCTCTGTGACACACTAGTGGCTTCGTCCAGCAGTTAGCCGACCCAAACAAACCATCTCAGACCTGCCGCAAACCCTGTTCCAGAAACGAACCTTCTCAAACCCATCATGAACCCTCTTTCAGATGCTAGAAGCAAGTTAAGGCACCTTTAAAGCGCTCACAGTGCCTTTGGTTAAATACCGTATGCCAGCTTTGTGTCTTGATTTGAGTACACACACACACACACACACACACACCATCAGCTCATTCTACTCTTCTTGACCCGGTTTGACGCAGCAGTTCTGTGGGGAGTCGATGTCGGAATCCATGATGTAAATGTAATGAAACCAAAAGTTAAAGAATGCTTCTTTCACCAAACACTTCATCATTCCTCACCAGCAGTAGCCGTTTTCCAATTCTTAGCTCTTCAACCTTCAGTTTCCTACACTTTTGGACACAAACAGCGTGACAAATCTTATCTGGACTTTACTTCGTTTAGAGACAAAATAAGTTCATACTTATTTGCTGGCCGACAATCGAGCCAGAAGTCAGTTTCATGGTTGATTGCGTAATAAGATACAAGCTTCCTGAAAACCCCATGCATCTAAGAATGCAGATAAAGCAAGACTACAAGATACCCTGTACTTTACTGTATGTGGTCACACACACAGTATGAAACAGTAAAACCGAAACACGCACAACCTCCCTCTTTATCCTACTACAAAGTGAACCAACCACCAGAAAAGCCCAGTGAGATAACCACTAGTTTGTTTCTGGACATGACCCACTACAAACATACCATCAATCCCCCAACGCATGACTCTGACACTCCTGTTATTGCTGCGATATGTGCCAGTTCCCTCCTGCTGCCACTAGAGGGAGACAACATCCCGTGTGATTACCCTCCAACGGGTGGGTCAAGTCAAAAAGTACGCAACCTCCTTCCAATTTAAATCGTTGGGAAAAGGAACGTGCTACCAGATTGTCTCCAGACAGGTGGAGACATTAAAATGAAAACCCATGAAGTAAACTGTATCGCAGTTGAACTGCAGTCGTGAGGTCGACATGTTTGGTTTGAACAGAGCTCTGGTGACCGGGGCCATGGGGTCTGCAGCCGTTACATCCCTGGGCTAACGGCTAACACGAACCATGTGAGGCCTGGGGCTGCTTTTACCGGGCAAGCACGGTCTGTTTGATCGAGTCTCCCATGCTTGCTTAGACCGAGTCTCCCATGCTTTGTTAGATCGAGTCTCCCATGCTTTCTTAGATCGAGTCTCCCATGCTCCCTCACACACATCCTCGTCTGAACAAGCCGCTGCGAGGTCGCTCACAGTCACGTACCAACAAGCGCACGCTCCTTCACAAGGGAACATGTCTATGTTCCCCGGGTCCTATGTTCCCCAGGTCCTATGTTCCCCCCCAAAAAGGGTTCTATGTTCCCAGGGTCCTATGTTCCCCAGGTTCTATGCTCCCCGGGTCCTATGTTCCCCCGAAAAAGGGTCCTATGTTCCCCGGGTCCTATGTTAACCCCGAAACGCGAAATCATGCGATAAACGCATAATCACGTTTATCTTTGGCGTTTCACGGGGAACATAGGACCCGGGGAACATAGAACCCTTTTTTGGGGGGAACATAGGACCCGGGGAACATAGAACCCTTTTTGGGGGGGAACATAGGACCCGGGGAACATAGAACCCTTTTTTTGGGGGAACATAGAACCCGTGGAACATAGGACCCGGGGAATATAGGGATGACCCCTTCACAACGGCCCTGCAACACGGACAGAGATGATAAAAGAAATCCCTTTGAGAGTAAATCCTGGCGTCAGACTTCAAACATCTGAGCCCCGAGACTGCCGAGTGCCTGCTGTATCTCAAAACCCCTAGAATGTGTTAAACATATATACTACACGGTCAATAAAACGGACCTTGAATCAGACAATGAAGAGTTAAAAGCTTACAGGCCTCCGTAGAGGCGCTTCACCTTCGCTAGTCACAGTCAACCACACACCGGTCTCTACGACGACGGTTTGCTTCTTATTTGGTGCACGGTATTTGTAACAGGTATCTACAGTTAGTGTCCTTTAGTTTAGAATGTGTCTCATGGGTTAATAATAGTACGCTAGGCTACAGAGCTACACCTTCAAGGTGGTCCACTTGACCTCACTAATGTGAATGACAACAAGCTTAAAGCTGTCCTTGGAAACACAGATATTCGGCATTGTTTCTTTTCAAACGCTGCAGTTTGTATAAAAAGGGCAACAAACCCCCGTAAATGGGAGCTGATTCCACGCAGTGAAACGCCTTTGCACCACTCAGGCTTGGTTCACCTCACCAAAGTGAATACTGAGAACAGTAAGCCTACCGTTGACCTGCCACACTGTAGGCTACAGCGGAGCCATACTTTGGCCCTGGCTGTCGGAGACAGAACGCTAGACCCAATCTTCCCGGATGGAGCTGGAGATAATCTAAGCCAGATAATCCATTCATCATCTAATCAAACGATCATTAAGAATCCCAGCGCTCTTTTTTTACAAGCCTCGTACCTAGCCTGTCTCTGGGGCCGGACCCCCTGGTGGGGGGGGGGGTTGAGAGAGCTGGTTTTACCCCCACAGAGGGTGCATGGCGCTGGGCTCGCTGCCTGCGGATCCTGGCCGTCAGAGGAACGCTCTGGAGCTCCCCTGTAGTGAGATATATTACAGCTATTCAGCAGTGCTGTTATAAGCCACAGAGGTATGGGGCTCCCAGAGTGCATTGCTCTCTCAGACATGGCACTCTGTAGGGCTCTCTCTGTCTAACGCGCCTTATCACAACTCAGACTGGACCTCAGGCCTCCAGCTGGACACTTCACACTGAGAATAGAGTTACACTTTTATAAGTTGGCTGTTTGGCAGCGAGAAGTTTTTTGAGAGTGTATTAGAGAATGTGTGTGTGTGTGTGTGTGAGTGTGTGTTTGTTAGTACTTGCTTTTCGAGTATGAACTGATCTCTCCTCCAAATATACAAGTATGCAAGTCTGTTATCTAAGGAATGACTCCTGCCTTAATTCCCAGATAGCAAGCGGATGTGTAATGATTCTGGGCCATATATGGGCCGGAACTAATCCACAAGGGCCAGATCTGGCCTGTATATGGCCCAGATCCGCTTGCTATCTGGGTTTTTGCACTTCACACACGTTTAGATGTACCAGGCAAAGCTTTGGTCACTCTCAGGTCTCTGCTTTGTCACAGTAAAAACACAATAAGAATGGTTGAAAACACAGAAGCCAAACGTCACGATCGGAACAGAAAAAAGGTGAAATGTCTTGATCGGCTAAAGTGCGGTCTGTTTCCGTCGACTCCTCAGAGCGGTTCAGATTGTCAGGTGAGCCGGATCGGGCCGTAGAGCGCCCGTAGAGCGGACAGGGAGGACAGAGCGGACAGGGAGGACAGAGGATGTCCGTAGAGCAAACTTGTGGGAAGATCGAACGTTCAAGCGTAGAGGTGCCATTGAGACCCGGTTTGCGGGAGAGAACTCGAACCACAGCCTGTTGTCCCCCCCCCCACACACACACACACACACACACACACAAACGCTCCACCCAGCGCTGTGCACACACACACACAAACAAACGCTCCACCCAGCGCTGTGCACACACACACACAAACAAACGCTCCACCCAGCGCTGTGCACACACACACACACAAACGCTCCACCCAGCGCTGTGCACACACACACACACACACACACAGAGGGAACGGGGTGGGATTCGAACCGCGCCGTCTCAGTTTGAGGTCCGTCTCTTGTACAGGGGTTCTGGGTTCTGTTCCGTTCTTCTGACCTCTCTAGGCTCCGGGGTTCTGTGTAGTCCGGCGCCGGGCCGGGTCCGTGGTCGGAGCTCCGTTAGGGTCCCGGAGCGGAAGAGGAGGAGGAGGAGGGGGGGGAGGGAGGAGGAGATGGAGGGATGGGGAAGGGGGCGGGGTCAGGGAGGGGGAGGCGGTCGCAGGCTTTTACACTTCATCTCGTCCAGGTTCTTCCAGTATTTATAGTTCTCTGACAGGTGCTCCATGAGACCAGGCAGACTGGCGAAGGCTGGGGACACACGCACACACGCACACACACACACACACACATGCACACGCACGCACACACACAGGCACACACACACACGCACGCACACACACAGGCACACGCACACACACGCATACACACACACACGCACATACGCAGGGTTATGTGAGGTTAAAAGACACCCAGTGTGCACACACGCGCACACACACACACCAAAACACACACACATCCACAAAACATACACGCACAAACACAGTGTCCATAGAGTATCTATACTGTAATATTGCTCTCACACAAAAGGGAAGATAGGGAAGTAAGCCTCAAGCACAAACACAGAGAGTGTGTGTGCGTGTGTGTGTGTGTGTGCGTGTGTGTGTGTGAGTGCGTGTGTGTGCGTGTGTGTGGGAGTGTGCGTGCGAGTCTCTGTGTGTTTTCCCAGTACGCCCTGCTGACCCCGCGTTGTTTGGTTCTTGTTTCCGGCCGGTCGCGGACCCACGCTGGGGCTCGACCCGGCAGCGACCCCGGTGCATCGGAACCCGGGCCGTGTTTCAATGTGTGTTTGTTGTGAAGTTTCGCTTCAGTGCGTCCCTCCCGCCCCCCCCTACCCCCCCCCACGGTCCCGGTCGCTGTTCCAGTGGCCTTTGGAATCTTTCCGTGACATCACAGCTGTGTTGACAGTAAACAAGTCTCCTCTCTGGGGGAGGAAACTGAACTGTTCCCCCGACTCGCCTCGGCCCTAAACTCAGTGGGAACATGGAGTCAGAACCCCCCCCCCCTCCCAACCTCCACCCCCGTCCCAACCCCCCCCTCCCTCCTCGGGGCTCTGGCCCTGCTCCTGCCAGGGACAGCAGAGGATGATTCAATTATCCGGTGAGCGAGGAAAAGAGGAGAGAAGGATGGAGGGATGAGGGAAAGGAGGAGTGGAGTGGAGGGAGGGGGGCGGAGGCATGGGAAAGTTGAGCTCTGTACTCCAACCGCGTTTGACCCTGGCACTGAGTGCGCGTCTGTCCGTGTGTGTGTGTGTGTGTTTGTGTATGTAAGCGTGTGTGTGTGTGTGTGACTTTTATGAACATAATCACACCAAATAAGACAGCCCAGGGGGGCTTTCATTACAACACAAAACACACACACACACACACAGAATTGGGAAGAGAGAGAGGGGGAGGAAGAGAGATAGAGAGAAAGAAAGAGAGAGAGAGAGAGGGAGGGGGAGGAAGAGAGATAGAGAGAAAGAAAGAGAGAGAGAGAGAGAGAGGGAGGGGGAGGAAGAGAGATAGAGAGAAAGAAAGAGAGAGAGAGAGGGAGGGGGAGGGGGAGGAAGAGAGATAGAGAGAAAGAAAGAGAGAGGGAGAGAGAGTTCTTACCATCCCAGGCATCAAACATATCGGTGATGAAGTAGTCGATGAAGGAGATCTGAGATTTGGGCACGCTGCAGGTGTTCCTGTCAAACACCGGCATCACCACCGGCAGGCCCTGCCTCTTCTCCTCATCTGTCTGCACACACACACACACACACACACACGCACGCACGCACGCACGCACGCACACGCACGCACGCACGCACGCACACACGCACGCGCACGCACGCACGCACGCACGCACGCACACACACACACACACACACACACACACTGTTTCAGCACTTTCCTTTACGGTGTGTGTGTTATGACTACATTGAAAGGAGAGATAGATAGATAGAGAGAGATAGAGAGAGAGAGAGAGAGAGAGAGGCGGCAGGCTGTAGGCACACGCAGATCGCACAGTCAGCAGATCTTAAGGTCAGCGGCGATGTAAGCAAAGTCAAAAGCATTTCAAATGCATAATCCTTCTCCCCTCACAGGAAGGGGCTACGACTCCTCCTAACCATGGAGGACAGTGTTTTACAACGCCATTTAAGGCCCCTCCCAGTTTAACCCTTGGCATCCTAGGCCCCTCCCAGTTTAACCCCTAGCATCTCAGGCCCCTCCCAGTTTAACCCCTGGCGTCCCAGGCCCCTCCCAGTTTAACCCCTGGCGTGCCGGGCCTCACCTGAGCGAAGTACTCCTCGGAGATGCGCCCCGCCCACTCGATGCAGAGCTCCAGCGGCCGGCAGGGATTGGCCACGTCGGCGCACTTGATCATCATCCTCTTGATCAGCAGACGGTTCTCCGGAGAGTTCCTGATGCTGGCCGGACCCTCGCAGTCACTCCCCTCACTCTGACACACACACACACACACACACACACATAGACACACACACACACACAGACACATAGACACACACACACACATAGACATACAGACACACACACACACACACACACACACACACACACACACACACATAGACATACAGACACACACACACACACACACACACAGACATACAGACACACACACACACACAGAGACACACACACAGACACATAGACATACAGACACACACACACAGACACAGACAAACACACACACACACGCACATAGGCATACACATAGACATACACACACACAGACACACACACAGACACACACACAGACAAACACACACGCATACACACACACAGACACACACACACATAGACATACACACGCATACACACACACAGACAAATGCACACACACACACACACACACCCACACACACACGGTAAATGGTCAATGGACTGCTTGCCTCCCTGGCAAAGCGCATTGTGTTGCCTCTGGGTATGAAATGCGCTATACAAATAAAGCTTTGATTGATTGATTGATTGATTTGATTGATTGATTGAACCTTACAATAGCCTCAGATAAAATCAGGCTAGACTTCTTCAGACCTCAGTCTCATGCTGAGTGTAGTACTCTCCTATAGTGCTGTTAAAAGCCAGACTACTCAGATGATCGTTATCCAATCATCTCATTCACGCTGATGAGAACCAGATAGGAAATGGCTTGAGGGAATATTAGATTCTCTACCAGGCTAACCCTTCGTGTGGAAGCAGTGTGTGTCTCACATTTGAGCTGGACTCTTCGATGGCCGCCATGGGCTTGTTGATGCTGTTGACGAACTTGTTGACGTGCTCAAAGTGCCGGGTCATCTCAGTGGCCAGCACCATGTCTATGATCGCCTGTCGCAGGGTTCGGAACTGAGTCCTGAGCGCGCACACACACACACACACACACACACACACACACACACACACACACACACATACAAATACACACACACGCATGTGAACACACACACACACACTCACATACAAATACGCACACACGCATGTGCACACACACACACACACACACATACAAATACACACACACACATGTGCACACACACACACACACACACTCACATACAAATACACACACACGCATGTGCACACACATACACACATACAAATACACACACATGCATGTGCACACACATACACACATACAAATACACACTCACGCATGTGCACACACACACACACACATACAAATACACACACGCATGTGCACACACACACACACACACACACACACACATACAAATACACACACACGCATGTGCACACACACACACACACACACACACACACACACACACACACACATACATACAAATACACACACACGCATGTGCACACACACACACACACATACAAATACTCACACACGCATGTGAACACACACACACATACAAATACACACGCATGTGCACGCACACACGCGCACACACACACACACACACGCACGCACGCACACACACACACACACACACACACACACACACACACACACACACACACACACACAGAAAGTAAAAGGTGAGTTCTGCACATACCTATAAAACACAATGTCAATTCCAGTGACACTATCCTCCAATTGGCAATCTACCATATGGGCATTCAGATCTACCATGGACATTCAGATCTACCATGGGCATTCAGATTATTATTTTTTTTTTAAATTTAATCTTTAATGTTTTTAGTACAGTAAACAATGTGAAACGAAGTGCCGGTTACTGCCAGTTCCATGATGAACAGTACTAAAAAAAAATAATAATAATAAAAACAAATAATTACAAATTCCACAAAAACTCTGCAGATAAAGGCATGGAAGTGTTCTGTCCTTCCTACCTGTCGATGTTCTTGAAGATGTTGCTCTTGCTGTCCCGGACGGTGAGCTGGAAGGCCAGCGCGGCGTGGTGGCTCTCCAGGACCGCCGTGTCGTTGTACAGGATGGCCAGCTCACTTCCTGCGTTGCACAGGAAGGAGTTGGTCCGACCCGGGTGGTCCACGTCGTGCACCGTGGCCGCTATCAACGCCGCCACCTCGTCCGACTGCTCCAGACTGTTCTGGAACGCGCACAGAGGGCGGGGAGGGATGTTAGCGGTGGACTACATATCCCACGATGCACCGCGTCAGCAACCAGGACCCTTATCACCCCGATAGACAAACTATGTACAAACAGCAAATAACAATGTTCACGTCATGACAAGAGAAGATATTTATTGCCTCGCCTATCTGTCAAGATGGCGCCGTGAAGGGCTGCCTTGGTGTTTTGGGGCGCCTTGTTTTGTGTTGTTTTCTCGTCGTATTCTGTGCTGCTCATTTGCACTTGTCCTGTCTTTGCACTGTCCAGTCACATCCCTGTCTAAGGCTGTCTCCATCAGTGTTAAATGGTAAATGGTAAATGGACTACACTTACTGTATATAGCGCTTTTCCACCTTAGCGGCACTCAAAGCGCTTTACAATGGCCTTTCATTCACCCACACATTCACACACCAATGGCGGTAGCTGCCATGCAAGGTGCTAACCTGCTCATTGGGAGCAATTTTGGGGTTAGGTGTCATGCTCAAGGACACTTCGACATGTGGACAGTCGGAGCTGGGATTCGAACCACTGACCCTTCGATCATTGAACGACCCGCTCTACCAACTGAGCTACAGCCGACCCATGTTACGCACCATCTACCGAAGCAAACTCCTAGTATGTTGTAAACTACAGTACTTGTCAATAAACAGATTCTGATCTTGATTGGCCGATAGAAGGCCGATAGAAGGGTCTAGATGCCCAAAAGCCGAGCGGTTCCAGCAGGGTAGAACCTGAGAACTAGACTGGCGCGGTAAAAAACATCCCGCTAACAGTGACCGGTCACAGACGCACGGTCAGTCATCCACCAGCTAGTCTCATAGCCAGGCCTACCCGGATAGCAAGCGGATCTGGGCCATATACAGGCCAGATCTGGCCCTTGTGGTTTAGTTCCGGCCCATATATGGCCCAGATCCGCTTGCTATCTGGGTATCTCCATCTCTACCTGCGCTGGAGGAAGTTGTGGCTGGATTTCGGGGAGAAGGTAATGTCGCTGTATTTCTTTGAACCAATCACAGTCATCTTCGGTGGAGCGGTTGCTAGGTTGTTGTTTCATGTAGCCAGGGAGAATCTCCCGTCGCCACTGATTGGCCGACCGCATGAATCGGCGCTACTGATTGGGCAGAAATAAACGAATGACAAGGCTTATAACCCAAAGTCAGACTAACCACCACCAGACTCTCTATCCTCCACACCCCTATGAGGTCTGATCATTCACACAAACATCCCTGATGTGGGCCGTCCTGTTTACATCCAGCGTGTGTGTGTGTGTGTGTGTGTCCGTCCGTGTGATTATGTTTCGTGACCCTACCCTGACCCTCTCCTTGCGCAGGAAGTGGGCGGTGGCGTGCAGCACGTCGGCGGCGTGCGTGGAGTTGTGGTAGGAGTTGGAGGCGTGGTAGTTGACCTCGATGACCTGCAGCCAGGAACGCAGCGTTGCCTCGGAGCAGCTGAGGAACTCACACACCCCGAAGCTGGAGAACACCTTCAGACCCAGGTAGGTCAGAGGCCTGGGAGGAGGAGAGACACAAAGAGAGACCTTCAGCTCCAGAGGGACACAGAGAGACCTTCAGTCCCAGAGGGACATAGAGAGACCTTCAGTCCCAGAGGGACATAGAGAGACCTTCAGTCCCAGAGGGACACAGAGAGACCTTCAGCCCCAGAGGGACATAGAGAGACCTTCAGCCCCAGAGGGACATAGAGAGACCTTCAGTCCCAGAGGGACATAGAGAGACCTTCAGCCCCAGAGGGACATAGAGAGACCTTCAGTCCCAGAGGGACATAGAGAGACCTTCAGCCCCAGAGGGACACAGAGAGACCTTCAGCCCCAGAGGGACACAGAGAGACCTTCAGTCCCAGAGGGACATAGAGAGACCTTCAGCCCCAGAGGGACATAGAGAGACCTTCAGTCCCAGAGAGACATAGAGAGACCTTCAGCCGCAGGTGTTGTAGGTGAGAGGCCTGGGGGGAGCACAGAGAGACACAGAGGTGGTCTCTCCTCTCCTCCCTCCTCCTCTCTCCTCTCCCCTCCTCCCCCTCCTCTTTCTTCTCCTCCCCCTCCTCTCCTCCTTTCTCCCCGTCTCTCCTCCCTCCTCCCCCTCCTTTCTCCTCCTCTCTCCTCCCCATCTTCCCCTCCTCTGCTCTCTTCCTGTCTCTCTCCTCCCCCTCCTCTCTCCTCCTCTCCTCCTGTGTACCTCTTGTTAGTGACGGCCTCCAGGTCCAGGATGTTGAACTCCCAGCGATCCTCGTCGTCCAGCAGCTCAGCGATGGACGGTGGGACGTCACTCAGAGTGACTGGGATGGCCAGCTGACTCTGGCTCATATCTAGCACACACACACACACACACACACACACGCACACACACACAAAAGCGGGAGAGAGGAAATGATGTTCAGGCCTGATGATGTCCTGTTTTTTGGTCAGAATGGAGATGGCTGCCATTACAGCGGCCAGAACATGACCAGACATTAGTCCCTCTCCGTCTCCTCCCTCCGACCATGACTCATCCTTCCCTGAACACAGAACCGCATCACGCAAGGACTCAAATGGACAGGACCATGAATTAATTCTCATTGGCTGCCCAGATAGCAAGCGGATCTGGGCCATATACAGGCCAGATCTGGCCCTTGTGGCTTAGTTCCGGCCCATATATGGCCCAGAATCATTACACATCCGCTTGCTATCTGGGTGCAGACCGTAGCGCCCATGCTGTACATGTTAATGGTCTCATCAGCTACCACTCATTTGGACTTTTATGAAGTTCTGTCAGATGGTAGGTGTTTAACTGAGGTTTACAGTAAAGAAAAATCATGTTTCACTGTTACCACAGGCTACATTTAAACATGTATAGTGCAGCACCATTCTGTGGAAGAATCCGAATAAATCAAGGAATTTAAGATAATAGTGACATCATACGAGCAAAACATCAGCGCTTACTTTGGAGAGAGCTTTTGGAGAAGACGTACTCGTTCCCAGACTGTCTCCTCAAGCCATCCTAGAAGATGAAAGACCAGAAAACCCGCATTTTTTAAACCCCAGTGATTAGAAAGTATTGATAAACGACTATTTGGTTTATCTCAATCCAGACTAATAAAAGCATACTTTCAGGACGTTGGACTTCCAGGGTTATAATTCATAGAGCGTGACACCTCCCCCACGACTCGGGGGTTGTACCCCGGTGGTTTTTAGGAGGGGGAGAAGTAACAAAAAAAAGCGTTGGAATCCGACTCGGCGAGCAGAGTTAAATTCCCTCTCGTATAAACAGGCTATAACTCTAGGGATTGGGGCGTGGATGAGAGAGGACAGGACCAACGGGACTTTGATGTACGTAGACACGCTGGGCTTTAGCGGTCAGCGCTCTGCTGATGGAACGGACGAAGTGACCCCCCCCCCCCCCCCCCCGCCACCCCCGGTGTTGGTGGACAGGTCCATGCCGGTTCCAAACCGCATCCGTGCGGCGGTTCGGCAGAGACAAGACGAATGTTATTATGACCGTTCGGATAAACAAAGACGCTATTAGACTGTGACCCGCGAGGAATTCACCACTAGGGAAGCGTTGGACCGGAGCACGCACGCACACACACGCACACACACGCACACACACACGCCAGGTCCAACTCAATCCAGATCTAGACTAGGTTTGTGGGAAAAAGTGCTAGAAAAACATCTCTCTCCTACAGAATGCGAGTATTTGTGCGACTGTTTGGTGAAGTGAAACTGAACTTCCTGTGAGCTGTGGGAGGAGAGAATTAACGGCCCACAAATGTACACTGAAAACAGAATTCTGCTACAGTGAGAGTGTGTGCATCAATATTTTCCCACGTGTCCTACTGACCCCTGACCCCCGTGCCGAGCCGCCCCAGCAGGCATCATTCCGAGTACCCAGAAGCTCTGGCTACAGCCGGAAGCTGATTGGCCCGTGCCGACAATGGGCAGTGCGGAGAAGCTGATTTAGCCTCTGATTGGTCGTTGACTCCAGCGAGCGGTCGGTTAGCATATTCGACACGCAAGGTGCGATTTGGGACTTTCTTCCCCGTTAAATCTCACTTCACAGAGGTTTTTATTACACAAGCTGCAAAGTGTATTACCTAAACAAAATGTTTCATTTAGGCTAGGCTTTTCAACTATACACTCCCGATGAAGTAACGCTCAAATGCAGCTGGATTTGAATAGGCTCCGCCCCTCCGCCCATGGCGCGGCGCTCGACTCCGGAACTCGGCGGGCCTGGACTCACGCTCATCAGCCCCCCGACGAGGTCGCTGGTGTGGGGGTCGTCCTGGTTGGAGGCCAGCTGGGGGGAGTAGAGCTCCGTGGTCCTCAGGATCTCCAGGACGCGGTCCAGGGCCTCGGCCACCGTCACCGGGCTGTTCTCCTGGGCCGCGTTGATGATGTTGATCACCTGGACGGACGGGACGACGGCGGGGAGAGTTTAAACACACACACACACACACACACACACACACGCAGAACGCCCCGGAGAGGGCACTTGTTTGGAGACAGTGCTCCTTTCATTGTGCCCGTGTCATGGAGAAGCGCATGTGATGCGTCTAAATAAAGCTGCGAGCTGATGACATCATCGCAGGGCTCGGAGGAAGAGACAGGCCTCTACAGGCCCACGCCACGGCAGCGCTAAAACACATCACACACCCACTCGCTCAGAGCCGGCTATCCACCGCCGTGCTCACTGTACAGATTAGGGCCGTGGTCGTGACATCACTTGGCGCCGGTGACTCGGACGGGCAATGACAGCGAATCAGATTAGGGTTCCACCGATAGGAGAACAAACGATCAGTCCGGGACCGTCGGTGCCGTCCAGGTCCGCTGCTGTAATCAACGCTGCTACTGGCCACTCAGGTCTTATTAATCGCTCTGACCGAAGCTCAACTCTTCATTCTGAGTGACTGCTTCCAACTGACCGAGGTGGTGGGAGTAGCCGTTTGGGACCGGTCCCAAAGGCCGGACTGTGCCAAGCGAGCGCGATCAAAGCCAAGCTCACTCAAGGCCATCCAGGATTTAAAATACTATTTCGACCCCCCCGTCAGGTTAAATGCCGCTCAATCATAAATTAAAAGTGTGAGTTCTGGACAGTTAAGTCAGATGCACAGCATCGGGGTGGGGGAGGTGGGAGGGGGTGGGGGCGTCGAAGAACATTCCGTGA
>NC_140235.1:39138722-39143722 GCF_949987555.1 Borostomias antarcticus
GAGAGCAAAACGAGGATTATCTAAGAAAATACATCACATTGACCTCGCTGAAGTTGGGAGATGTTTGTGACTATGATGGATGTGACGGCAGAGAGAGAGCCACACAGAAGCGGGTCAGAGTTCTGCCGAAGGTCCGTTCGCGCCACGGCTCCACGCCATCACACCCGTATGGAAACCAGGACCCCCGAACCAGGCGGTCCGGGCGCGAGACGAGGATTACGGCTTCTGTTTAAAATCTCGGAGCAGAGATTCCCAAAGACACGATCGCTATCCTTGATGTTCCCGGAGAACGTTCAAGGCATCGGGGGGCTGAGAGGAAGCGTTCTAGCGGTTCCTGCTGAGTTTAGGCGTTCCCGCTGAGAGGGACGACATCTCCGGCTCTTGCGGTGTGATCGAGAGGAAGACCGGGAATTCTGCGCACACCGGGAATGCCTTCCCCCCCCCCCGATGTGCGGGAACGGATGACTGCGAGCGGCTTTGGCACGCAGACGCCAGGGACTGACTCACCTTCGAGGCACACTGAGATGAAAGCTAGCGTGGAGCCGGGGGGGGGGGGGGGGTTGGTCGGGGAGCAGCTCGGCCCCCCCGGGGGGCTATTAATAGCCGTGGCGCCTGTCCGCTGGCCCTCACGGGCCGACCGGCCCGGCGCTGAGCCGTAGCTTAGCCTAGCATGACGTAGTTTAGCCCCGGAAACCCCCTCGGACGGCGACGCACCTGCTCCCAAGCCTGGCGGAATATTCTAGAGCGGCATGGCGGTTTAAATATAACGTAAAAACAGAGCTGCTTCTCACAGATGATGCTATTGAGGCCATAATGACCCATGAGCCAAGGAATTCTAGTAAGAAAGGCCACTGAGTCGTCTCTCTATCCATAGAGGAGTGCTGCAGTCAACAGAATATGGCCCTACACAAGTGGCATAATATTTACTGTATATTATATATATAAAGGATATTTGAGAAGAAAGTCAAAATCTATAAAATGATTTTTCTTGGCGCAGTATTAATTTCAGTTCAAGTGCTCTGGAGGGCAAAGATCGTGTATGATAGGCATGTCTGCTCTCACACACACCCTGACCACTGCACACTACGGACAAGTGCACTTAAATATTTCATAATATTTTAATATATAGCACTGATCAATCTCACGGTGACTGACTGATCGATCCATCTACTAATCTACAACCCTTTAAGGGAATCGCATGGTCGTCCGCCCAGCAACCAAGAATCCCATTGAAGTGGTGTGTTAAGTGATACTGCCTCTCAAATTAGTCCAGGGCTTTAGTTTCAGAGTTCCCAGAGGGCCGAGCGGTGGTCCGGTATGAGCTGCTTGGCTCACCTGCTTGTTGTTGTCGCTGTGGGGCCTCTTGATAGACACAAAATGGCGGATCTTCCTGAAAAAAAGAAAGAGGACAAACAAATGTGTCTAATTAGGGGATTATCACCACGGAGATGTGAGTCGTTAGACTGAGACACACCGAAGGATGAGACGCTCCAGCCCAGACTGGCCCTTAAAGGATAGGACCGCTATTTTGCACCGTAAGCCATGTTAGAAGGTTATTTCCGATCGTATACAACGGCCCATATTGAACAGAGAAAACCTTCTCCCCTCTCCCGACGGTGACATCATCACCCCCTCTCCCGGGCTGTAACGTTTACCCGCCCCCCCCCCCGATTCATGCGTTCACGATGAGACAAACGGTGCACTCTCGCCGCTTACACACACAACGGATCGATAGGTGCATCGAGAAAATCCCTCGAAAACACCATAAACTCTGGTTTTCACAGACGGGAAAGTCCTAAGTGGTCACTGGTGTCCACTAATGTTCACAGATGCTCCGGCTTTGTTGCCAATAGAAGTCGACGGATATAATATGATAAATAAAACCTGATAGGAAGCAAACTTTGCAGAGATTTTGAAGTCAAAACATCAACGGACACCAGTGAGTTTCTTGTCTTTGAAGACGAGAGTTTATGGTGTTTTTGAGTGGTTTTCGATATGCACCTGTTCATTCATTAATTTTCTATATGCACCTGTTCATTCATTGTCTGCATTAGCGACGACAGCCAGGTCATATCTCAAGAGTGCAACGTTTCTCGAAAATTTGATATGGACCATGGTATACGATCGTAAATAACCTTATAACATGGCTTATAATGCTAAATACCGGCACTATCCTTTAACTGTGGACGTAATGGGACGGGAAGTCACCCTCTAACCCAGATCTGTACTGCGTTCTGAATCGCATACTTCCATACTACAGTACAAAGTATGCCAAAAACTGATGTAGTATGTCCCAATACATAGTATTCCACATTCAGTATGGCAAAAATACCAGGATGTTCTACTACATCCGGTCGTATTTTGCAGTATGCGAGCCAGCACACTTTTCTGGCTGTTCTGACCCACAATCCTGTGCTCAGCGGAAATGATGTCACACGTGCGGGTCCGGAAGCGTTTTGATGAATCCCAGCTGTGAACGAACGTCGCTTCACGGACTGCGACGGATGTGGTCAAATTTTAAGGCGCAATGCTATGACAAGGTAGTATGTCCCAATTGGATGCGTACTGCGAAAGTACATACTTTCTAGGGGCAGCTGTAGTACGTACCGGTAGTAAAAAGTAGAAGTGTTCGATTCGGAACGCAGCCCAGTCCTACACCAGGGGGCGGGTAGCAAGACAGGAAGTGGATCACTCACCCTCCTTGGCCAATGACGGGGCTGATCCTCACGTGTTGCTGGATGCTGTCTCCTGACTTCCTCCTGGCGTAGTAGACGCCCTGCCACTCCTAGACAGGTTAAAGGTTAAAGGTTAAGTTAAAGTCCCAATGATTGTCACACACCTGAGTGTGTGAAATGTGTTCTTCGTGTTTGACCCATCCCCTGGGGGAGCGGTGAGCAGCGGTGCCGCGCTCGGGAATCATTTGGTGATGTAGCCCCCCAATTCCAACCCTTGATGCTGAGTGCCAAGCAGGGAGGCAATGGGTACCGTTTTTATAGTCTTTGGTATGACTCGGCCGGGGATCGAACTCACGACCTCCCAGTCTCAGGGCGGACACGCTAACCACAAGGCCACTGAGCTGGTCTAAGACACACCGTCTAGAAACGCCACACTCAAACACACCAACCGCATTGAGAGGGAGGGATGGAGGGAAGGCAAAATAGATGGATCGGTTGATGGATGGTCAGACGAGGGGACTGACAAAGCAGACAGACAGACGGACGGACGGACTGAGAGTCTGACTCACCTTTCCTTTCTTGATGTAGGTGTTGATTGTGTCCAGGAGGTCAGCTCTGTTCTTCTCGCTCTTGGGGAGTTCTGTGAGCTCTTTCCCTATCAGCTCCCCCTTGTGGTAGCCCATCATACGCTCGAACGCCGGGTTCACATACTGGGACAGGGAGAGGGAACGAGGATTTTTAAACACCACGCTTCCCAGATAGCAAGCGGATCTGGGCCATATACAGGCCAGATCTGGCCCTTGTGGCTTAGTTCCGGCCCATATATGGCCCAGAATCATTACACATCCGCTTGCTATCTGGGTTACACATTCAGACAGAAAGGAGGGTGTGATTCCCATATGGCATATGTGTGTGTGTGTGTGCGGGTGTGCGTGTTTAAGTGTGTGTGTGTACGTGTGTGTGTGTGTGTGCATGTGTGCGGGTGTGCGTGTGTATGTGTGTGTGTGAATGTACGCGAGTGTGCGTGTTTATGTGTGTGTGTACGTGTGTGTGTGTGTGTGTACGTGTGTGTGTGTGAGTGTACATGTGTGTGCGCGTGTGTATGTGTGTGTGTACATATGTGTGTGTGTACGTGTGTGTGTGTGTGTGTGTTCACCTGTATGACGTGGTCCTCACTGGTGATCTCTACAGCCTCCTGACAGTGCTCCAGGGCTGTGAAGGCAGAGTTACACGCCCTGGGGGGAGGAGACGGTCACGCTTGATTCAAACAGACTGCTCGTCGGTGTGTGTGTGTGCAATGTGTGTGTGCGGTGTGTGTTCCCCCCCCGTACCTGAGTTTGAACTGGCAGCGCACCTCTCCGTGTTCGATCTGGATGAGCTCGTTATAGCAGGCCGACACGCTGCTGTTCGCCACAAACCTCTGGGGGGGGAGAGGGGGGGGGGGGGGGTACAGTTCAAAATCAAATCACCAGAGCTACTCATCGTGACAGAAAGGACACTTGGGTGACAGTTAGCTAGAAGTCCCGTATGAACGCTATTTTGGTCTTTGGGACGCTAGTGTCACGACATTCAGGGTTCCGAACACTTCTCTGTCACCTCCGCTGGCCCCCGGCGTGGCCAGAGGGCCCGTCTTAAGCACCCCGGGGCCCAAACCGGGAGGTACTACTACGGTACCATGCCTGCCCTCCGAAGGCTAGGTCCCTCTGTACTTGTGGGGCTCGTGTAACCCACGTTGAGGGCTTCCCCGGGGCGGGATTCGGACCTACGCTCTCCGGTGCGCGAAGGCGGACGCGCCGAAAGTCGCGCCGACGGGGGCTGTCGGCGCTCCTTTCGGGGGGGGGGGGGGGGGGGGGGGTTTAACCGGCCGCTCGCTACCGCTACCTGGGACTCACGAGGACACTTTGTCACTCGGTTGCACATGTCACCCAAGTGACGTCAACGGTGTTTATGGGTCCGATTACGGGCCGGGGAGGGGGGGGGGGAGGTTATGGGGGGGGGGGCGGGGGGCGGAGGGGGGGAGAGGGTAAAGGGGGGGGGCGGGGGGCGTACTCTGCTGAATCCAGCGCAGAGGAGGGGGAGAACAGAAGGCTCCTCTTGGTCCGAGGCCCTGAACACAACAAGACAGACACACAGAGACACACAGAAGGAACACGGGCCTTAAAATAAGGACACAGCCAAAAATACCCAGCAGCACGTGCCCCGAGCCCGGCATGCGCTACACCCTCGCCCCCCCCCCCCCCCCCCGCAAAAAGCTCAGTCCAGCGTCGCAGACAAACAGGGTCCCCCATTGTGTCTCAAACACGGAGATAATCTGATACCGGCGGC
>NC_140235.1:39153722-39158722 GCF_949987555.1 Borostomias antarcticus
ACACACAGACACACACACACACACACACACACAGGCCAGCAACACACACACACACACACACACACACACATACAGACCAGCTCCAAACACACACACACCAACCACACACACAGACACACACACACAGACCAGCAACCCACGCACACACACATACAGACCAGCTACACTTACACACAAACCAGCCACACACCCACACACACAAGCTACACGCACGCACACACACACACACACACACACACACACACACACACTCACACACAGACCAGCTACACACCCAGACCAGCTACACACACACATATCAGCTACACACACAGACCAGCTACTCACATACAGAAAAGCTACACACACACACACACACAGACCAGCTACACACACAGAGACAAGCTACACACACACAGACCAGCTACACCCACACACACACAGACCAGCTACACACACACACACACACACACACACACACACACACACACACACTCACACAAACAAACACGCACAGAGGCACACTCACACACACACACACACACACACACACACACACGTACACACACACACACACACACACACACACACACACACACACACACACACACACACACACACACACACCTAGTGTAACTCTCCTTTTTTCCTTTGCATAACAGCATAAGGCCTGGGTCTTATCCTGCCTCCAGATGGCTCACACCAGCCTAATCCCACAATCAATCCCTTCTCCAATCACAATACAGGTTACTGTGTTCCAACAATGACCAAAACATGCTACACCTGCCACTGACACACACACACACACAGACACACACACACTGCAGAACACTGTACACCAACCCCTACTGTACTTAGAGAGAGATTGTTTATGTTAATATAAGCCTCGATCCTGTTTAAAAACTGTTCTGGACAAAAGCATCAGTACTTTGCATCAGTATAAGCATCAGGATACTTGAACGTTATTTAATTGCGCTGCCTACATCACAGACACAGACATACAGTACTCATCCATCATCGGACGGGATGAGTAGATGAGGATGATACTGACGACGGACAGTAAAGCAAATTGCCAGTTTGTGAACCTGGACTGAGGAAGTAGCACTGGAATGAGGAAGTGATTAGCGCTGATAAGATACTGTAACGACAAGCGATTACAAGAATCCCAATGTACCTGAACCCGTACTTATTACACATGGACAATAAACGTTCTGTTCTATTTTTCTATTCATCTTAAATGACAGAATCAAACCAGCCGTCATCAGAGCCCAGATAGCAAGCGGATCTGGGCCATATACAGGCCAGATCTGGCCCTTGTGGCTTAGTTCCGGCCCATATATGGCCCAGAATCATTACACATCCGCTTGCTATCTGGGAGGTGGCTACGGTCAGGCTTCCCAAGCCAGAGGTGTGTCCAGTCTGACGTCTACGACGGCACGCCACGCTACCCACGACCCACCGCGGTGTCAACGTACTGTACCACAGAGGAAGAGAATACCGCGGGAGAGGGGAGGAGCCAGGCCCCATGGCGTGGTGGCGGCGGGGGTGTGTCTTACCTGGATGGGCTCCTTGGCCAGCCTCATGGGTCCTACGCTTTCATCCGTGGCCGAGACCTGCAAGAGGAGCACGGGTCAGTGAGGTGGTCAGTGAGGTGGTCAGTGAGGTGGTCTGTGAGGTGGTCAGTGAGCTGGTCTGTGAGCCGGTCAGTGAGGTGATCTGTGAGCTGGTCAGTGAGGTGGTCAGTGAGGTGGTCAGTGAGGTGGTCAGTGAGGTGGTCAGTGAGGTGGTCAGTGAGCTGGTCAGTGAGGTGGTCAGTGAGCTGGTCAGTGAGGTGGTCAGTGAGGTGGTCTGTGAGCTGGTCAGTGAGGTGGTCTGTGAGGTGGTCAGTGAGCTGGTCAGTGAGGTGGTCTGTGAGCCGGTCAGTGAGCTGGTCAGTGAGCTGGTCTGTGAGGTGGTCAGTGAGCTGGTCTGTGAGCTGGTCAGTGAGCTGGTCTCTGAGGTGGTCAGTGAGCTGGTCAGTGAGGTGGTCTGTGAGCTGGTCTGTGAGCTGGTCAGTGAGGTGGTCAGTGAGCTGGTCAGTGAGCTGGTCAGTGAGCTGGTCTGTGAGCTGGTCAGTGAGGTGGTCTATGAGGTGGTCAGTGAGCTGGTCAGTGAGGTGGTCAGTGAGCTGGTCTGTGAGGTGGTCAGTGAGCTGGTCAGTGAGGTGGTCAGTGAGGTGGTCTGTGAGCTGGTCAGTGAGCTGGTCAGTGAGCCGGTCAGTGAGGTGGTCTGTGAGCTGGTCAGTGAGCCGGTCAGTGAGGTGGTCTGTGAGCTGGTCTGTGAGCTGGTCAGTGAGCTGGTCTGTGAGGTGGTCAGTGAGCTGGTCAGTGAGGTGGTCAGTGAGGTGGTCTGTGAGCTGGTCAGTGAGGTGGTCTGTGAGCTGGTCAGTGAGGTGGTCAGTGAGCTGGTCAGTGAGGTGGTCTGTGAGCTGGTCAGTGAGGTGGTCAGTGAGCTGGTCAGTGAGGTGGTCAGTGAGGTGGTCAGTGAGCTGGTCAGTGAGGTGGTCAGTGAGCTGGTCTGTGAGCCGGTCAGTGAGGTGGTCAGTGAGGTGGTCTGTGAGCTGGTCAGTGAGGTGGTCAGTGAGCTGGTCAGTGAGGTGGTCTGTGAGCTGGTCAGTGAGCTGGTCAGTGAGCTGGTCAGTGAGGTGGTCAGTGAGCTGGTCTGTGAGCCGGTCAGTGAGGTGGTCAGTGAGGTGGTCAGTGAGGTGGTCAGTGAGCTGGTCTGTGAGCCGGTCAGTGAGGTGGTCTGTGAGGTGGTCAGTGAGGTGGTCAGTGAGCTGGTCAGTGAGGTGGTCAATGAGGTGGTCAGTGAGGTGGTCTGTGAGGTGGTCTGTGAGCTGGTCAGTGAGGTGGTCAGTGAGCTGGTCTGTGAGCTGGTCAGTGAGGTGGTCAGTGAGGTGGTCAGTGAGGTGGTCAGTGAGGTGGTCAGTGAGCTGGTCTGTGAGCCGGTCAGTGAGGTGGTCTGTGAGGTGGTCAGTGAGGTGGTCAGTGAGCTGGTCAGTGAGGTGGTCAATGAGGTGGTCAGTGAGGTGGTCTGTGAGGTGGTCTGTGAGCTGGTCAGTGAGGTGGTCAGTGAGCTGGTCTGTGAGCTGGTCAGTGAGGTGGTCAGTGAGGTGGTCAGTGAGGTGGTCAGTGAGGTGGTCTGTGAGCTGGTCTGTGAGGTGGTCTGTGAGGTGGTCTGTGAGGTGGTCAGTGAGGTGGTCAGTGAGGTGGTCAGTGAGGTGGTCTGTGAGCTGGTCAGTGAGGTGGTCTGTGAGCTGGTCAGTGAGCTGGTCAGTGAGGTGGTCAGTGAGCTGGTCTGTGAGCTGGTCAGTGAGGTGGTCAGTGAGGTGGTCAGTGAGCTGGTCTGTGAGCTGGTCAGTGAGGTGGTCAGTGAGGTGGTCAGTGAGGTGGTCAGTGAGGTGGTCTGTGAGCTGGTCTGTGAGGTGGTCTGTGAGGTGGTCTGTGAGGTGGTCAGTGAGGTGGTCAGTGAGGTGGTCTGTGAGCTGGTCAGTGAGGTGGTCTGTGAGCTGGTCAGTGAGCTGGTCAGTGAGCTGGTCAGTGAAGTGGTCTGTGAGCTGGTCAGTGAGGTGGTCAGTGAGGTGGTCAGTGAGGAGGTGGTCTGTGAGGTGGTCAGTGAGGTGGTCAGTGAGCTGGTCAGTGAGCTGGTCAGTGAGGTGGTCAGTGAGGTGGTCTGTGAGCTGGTCAGTGAGGTGGTCAGTGAGGTGGTCTGTGAGGTGGTCAGTGAGGTGGTCTGTGAGGTGGTCAGTGAGCTGGTCAGTGAGCTGGTCAGTGAGCTGGTCAGTGAGGTGGGAGAGACGTCGGAGGACGAACGTGTCCGGAGGGGCGTGGCTCAGAAGAAGAAGAAGAAGAAGAAAGCTTTATTCGTCAAACAGCACGCTGCACAACACGTGTGCAAGGGGCGACGCAGGGATAACACACATACACACACGCACACACGCACACACACACACACACACACACACACACACACACACACACACACACACACACACACAGATGCATTTAGTGTCGCAGATTAATGTCCTCTGTGCTGAACCCGTCCCTGAACCCAGGTCACCAGGTCACCAGGTCACTGATCCCCTCCAGCAGCATAGAGCCTGACTGACTTTACCTCAACCACCCGCACCTCTCTCTCTATTTCTATCTCTACCTCTCTCTCTCTATTTCTCTCTCTCTCCCTCCCTCTCTCTCTCTATCTCTCTCCCTCCCTCTCACCCCCTCTCTCCCTCTCTCTCTCTCCCCCTATCTCTCTCTCTCTCTCTCTCTCTCTCTATCTCTCTCTCTCTCTCTCTCTCTCTCTCTATCTCTCTCTCTCTCTCTATATATATATATATATATATCTCCCTATCTCTCCCTATCTCTCTGTCTCTCTCTATCTCTCTCTCCCTCTATCCCTTTCTCCCTATCTCCCTATCTCTCTCCCTCCCTCTCTCTCTCCCTATCTCTCTTTCTCTCTCTCTCTCTCTCTCTCTCTCTCTCTCTCTCTCTCTCTATCTCTCTCTCTTTATCTCTCTCTCTCTCTATCTCTCTCTCTTTATCTCTCTCTCTCTCTCTATCTCTCTCTCTCTCTCTCTCTCTCTCAGTGGTCCATAGATTAGCCGTGCTTCTTCTCCTCTTGGCTTATCTCTGTAGGAGTATTCCAGGACCAGACCCACACCAGACCCCACACCAAATCCACCCCAGACCCCACACCAGACCCACACCAGACCCCAGACCAGACCCACACCAGACCCCAGACCCCACACCAGATCCACACCAGACCCACACCAGACCCACACCAGACCCCACACCAGACCCTCACCAGACCCACACCAGACCCACACCAGATCCACACCAGACCCTCACCAGATCCACACCAGATCCTCACCAGACCCACACCAGACCCCACACCAGACCCTCACCAGACCCACACCAGACCCACACCAGATCCACACCAGACCCTCACCAGATCCACACCAGATCCTCACCAGACCCACACCA